>NC_140945.1:10458421-10480921 GCF_014529385.1 Adiantum capillus-veneris
GGCAACAGAGGTAGAGGGGCAAGGTGGGAGTGGACGAGAGCAGAGGAGGGGGGGGAGGATGAGGAAGAGGAGGGAAACTCTGAAAGTGGGGGCGGCGGGCGAGGGTGAAGCGAGGTGGAGGTTGGCGTAGGGGGCTCCTCCTGCTCAAGAGGACCAAAGCGGTTCCCCGTGGGAACCCACTGCTGCTGAGTAGGCACCTGAGGGCCACTCTGAGTGCCAGGCTGTCTCGCTGTGGCCCCTGGCGTCGACGGCCACGGGCCTGCTGCCACCCCTCCTCCGTTGGAGCCCCAGGCTCGGAGGGTGGCTTTGAATCTGTGTGCTGTGCCGTTGGCCGTGGCCTAGCCTTGGCAGGTTGAGGCTGAGGTGCAGGTCGTGGCCTCCTCCGTGGACAGGCCTTCGCTAGGTGGCCCATCTGTCTGCAAATGAATCACTGGTTCGGGAGACCCGAGTACTCCACACTCTGTCTAAACCCACCCCCACTCACCCGAGGCAGAACGATGACCTTCGGGAGCGTGTGGGTAACTCTGACTAAAACTCAAACTGAGGGGATTCCAGCCGCCTTGGCGCCTACTGATGCCGCCGTACGAGGTGTCTCCAGGACAGTCCCGATGGTGGAGCCAATCCTGGAGACAAGGTGGAAAGGTACGGTACGTTTCGGTACGTACTGTACGTAGTACCGAATGGATTGAGTGGTAAGGTACGTAAAATTCGTAAGGTTTTTTTCGAAAACGTCAAAAACCTACAATACGGTCCGTACTTGATAATAAATTCAGAAGTATCACTTCGAGGATATTAGCTCACTGTTCTACTATCCAAGGCTGTCATAAATAGACAATCCAAGGCGAGTCATGACCACTTTCTCGACATTCAATATTCACAAACAAATACAATTCAAAGCTTCAGTTTCTCTCTCAAATATACTTCAACAAACTTCAAACTTCAAACTACAGAGAACTTGATATTCATCATGATTTGCACAGTGTATAGTATTCGACAAACGAGACTTGAAACTTGAGAGGCAATACAATTCATAAAGTACTGACATGAAATAAGAATCATAGATGGTAGACCGTAATCTCATCAAAATACCAAGATGAATCATGATAGAATCCATACAAAAAAAATGACATCTAATAAACCATTATCCACAAAGAAAGCCACAAGTCCCGACTCAACAAAACTACGAAGCATGCTAGCAGTTGCACTATTGCAAAGTACATACTACTAACTGAATGAGAATCAAAAATCCACATCAGACTCTGAAGATGAGGAGTCCATGTTTCCATATGTCAAGACATTGCCCTCCTCATCAAACTCTGACTCAGTAGTGGTGGGATCTCCTGAAGCACCCGGCTCCAGCTCAAGTGGGTCGTCCTCTCTGAAGTCTGAATGAGACGCACTGCCTCATTTGCTCGCGAGAAACACACAAGGTATGCGCGAGGGAGACGGGAGAGACTCGCGAGGACGAGCACTTACCTTTACCGCGCACAAGGTTGCTCTGCAGGTGAGTTTGCAGAGCTCTGTCTGCAATAAACAGGCGCCCAAACTCTCTCTGTAGTACTCTGTAGTCAATAGTCTGCAATAAACAGGCGCCCAAACTCACTCTGTCTCAATAACCAGGCGGCCAAACCCCCAAAACAGAGGCGAAATTAAATCCGCAAACGCGAAGGGGAAATTCTTTTTTTTTTTTTGGTACATTACGGATCCGTACGGTACGTACCGTACTATACGGAAATACGGTACCGTACGGATCTGTACGTACGTACGGATCCTACCTTGCCTGGAGAGAAGTGGTAGGTACTCCCTCCGTAAACCCGGAAAGCAGACTGAGATGGGATGTTTGCCTCCTCTACTAGCACATCCGAAGTCGGGTCAAAACCATGTCGCCACTGTCGAAAGTGGGCGCGTGATGCTCAGATGGCCAGTGGACTCATAGTTATGACCTTGGAAGCCATCTCGGAGGTCTCGAACTCGATCTGGTAGTACCCCCCGTCCGAGAATTTGGACATCCAAGATCTTGCCCACCTCTGTGAGAAGGCGGGCCTGGAGAAGGTCTCGCAGCTCTCCTCTGCTAGGACAGGTGTTGAGAATTTTGCAGATGACCGAAGTCGCCTGCAAACGCTCAACCTCAGCGGCTAGGCTCGCTTGCTCTGTCGACGATAGAGCAAGTCGAATGGTGGGCTCAGCGGGGTCGGGCGAGGGGGCTTCGGATGAGTCCCTCTGTGGCGGAGCTGGAGCCTCCATCTATGTCTACTGCTATGACGAAGAAGCGGACGGTGAAGAAACTTTGCAACCGAGCACTATCCGAAGAAACAGTGTTGCAGAGCCAAGTGTAGGAACCTTCGGGAATGACGAAGACGGGGGGGTGGAGGCGAGCAACAGTAGCGAGCAGGTTCCGGGAGCGCTGATGGTCAAAGTATTGTATGAGGGCATTCTTTTTTTGCACTATGAGCATTGGGGAAAAAGGGTGAAGAACTAGGCTGAATCAGCCCTTCTCTAATAACTCCTCAACCTGGCCCATAATCTCTTTCTGCTGCGCCGCACTAACCTTGTAGGGAGGTCTATTTGGTGGGCTACACCCTAGCACCAAATCTATCCGATGGTCCTCAGGTCTCTCTGGCGGCAATTGCGACGGTAATGAATTAGAAAAACAGTCACTAAACTCTTGCAAAAATGCTGACCTTTCTTTATCTAATACAGATAAATTTGATTGACAATTATCTGAGACATCACGTGCAAAAATCAAGTACACAGAAAGATGATTCTTTATTACAGAAGTGATAGCCGAAGCAGATACAATAGGGACAAACTCCTCTATGAGCTTTACATCCAAAACATGAGTTTTGCTCCTATGGTGAAGGGTGATCATCTTGCCGAAGGCATCCAACACACCATGTATTCTGAAAATCCACGGAATTCCAAGTAGCGCATCGTACCCTTCCAATGGCATGATATAAAATTCTTTTGTGTCTACATATGACTGAATATGCAGACACAACTTTCCAATAATGGGAGTAACACACTCTGAGTGGCTAGGACATGCCAACCCTACCTCTGCCGTGTACCCCATCTCTTCAGCTCTAATGCCTAGCTTCAAGCTAGCTCTGGTGAGATAAAGTTTGCTTTGGCATGTGGATCAAAGAAGATGAGTGCCGTCTGATCTCTAACTTTACCCCATGCTCTGCATAACTCGCTGGCATCTGTACTAGGCTTGTCACCCACCATAACTGGCACCAAAAGTGCCGTGGGTTTAGGCTTCTTGCCTTTCTGGTCCTCTTTATCATCTGAGTCAGTTGGTCTTTTCCTTTGTGGACAATTGGTAGCAAAGTGACCAGGCTGCTCGCATATAAAGCATTTGTTTTCAGCCAAGTAAGTTGCGTCAACTTATTTTACACATACCTTTTTTGAAAACATTTTTAAGTTAATAATGTTTTGTTTTAGCACTTTTGTTGCCTTATCCTCGAAGCCAACAAAAGTGCTAAACTTTACAGTTGCACCACCTTCTTTGTAAGCTTTCGGCTTTTCCAGTGCCCCCAAATTGTCATAAGGAATGGTCTGCAACATGGGCACTGTAGTAGGAATCATCTGCACATCTTGTCCATTCAACTCCGTGCAGATGCCGACAGCCTGTAGGCCCCAAAATTGGCGTCCCTTTCGGTATTTCTTTATACTTTAAGAGGGTAAATTACAAGAAGAGTCCTAGGAATTCGTTACCTGCATCCAGCTAGATACCACCTGTTTTGGCAAAATTTTGGCAGCATAACAGCCCCAAAACTTGCCCGAAACGAATTCCCCTGCTGGAACTCGCTTGCACTGACATAAACTCTCTGATTTCTGCCCAAAAACAGTAAATTCAGCACGCTGTATTTACTGGTTTTTGCCCTGTTTTCAGCCCTAAACAGTCCCTGAACTGTCCTCTAACAATGGGGCACTATTCCCAATGGTTATGGCATCCGTATGGCTGAAAAACAATCCATTTTCAGCGCATAACCAGCGCTGAAAACGCACCTGTACGGTGAGGTTATCATCCTCACTGGTTGGTTGCCCAATTGACTTTGCAGTAGAGTCCTAAAATGTTCCCCTTGTCATTTCGGAGGTAATGACGCGAACAGATTTCGTGGCCCAAAATAGCAGTTCCCTAAATTTTAGGGGATGCTTCCGTTGGACTCCCACTGGTCATCTGACCATCTATCCCCATTCGGACCGCATCCAAAAATGTAATGTGGCCCAATTGTTGGGTACTTTCCCTCGGTGACCCCACCTTGGCACTATGCCTTCATTGAGTTCACTTCCTAGTATCCACCAACTTGCTAAGTGCGACGGGGCACCGGGGACCTACATGATCTTGAACTGAGCTTAGCCTAGACATCCTCTTACTATACAAATTCAAGTGCCGACCAACTTCCCGTCTGTGGGTGAAACTATTGTTCACATTGGCCATACAATGTCCGACCATTTGCAACTTCAAAAAGAGGGTCTCAAAAATTAAACAAAAATCATTGGAAAGAAACCAACAGCTAAGGTTAGCAGTTGCCACATCCTCGTGAAGTGTCGACATAAACAGAAATCACTCTATTTTCACACAATGACCAACATTATTAAAACACTTTTCAAAACTTAGACAAGACAAATTATGCGATACATCATAAATATGTCAAACTCAATGCTTATAGACAAATTGAGGGAAAAACACATCATCATGATTAGATCATAGATGGCAGAAACAAGTCCACAGGGCACATGCCACAAACAAAATAGAATTTTGCTAAATGTAAACTCGAACAACAAAATAAAAGTCTGTTGTATTCAAAATTCATCAACACTGCAACAAATAAAATTTTGAGACTCTCAAGCCATCTTTCGCAACTGTCAAAAGTCGTCATCTGATGAAGAGTCAAGACTCATTATCAGATGAAGAACAAGAGGAAAGCATGCCTCCGTCATTGAGGGCATTGCCTCATCATCAAACTCTAGATCATGTGAAGCTTGACGTGCCACAGGATCCCCAACATCCTCCACATCTAGAACCTCATTCGCACGCTTCCTAGCACTACGAACAGGTAGCTTTCCCTTGCGAATGCTCTCTCGTCTAGCACTCTCGCCTTCTACAATTGCAAGAGGGAGTAGGGGAATGTGGAGAGCTCGTGACCTTGACCTAGTGACTCGACGACCCATAGTCTCGAGCTCTTTATGCAAGTCCTGCAGAACCTGCAACTGCTCATCTCGAATCTGTCGATTCATCTCCTCTTGGCTTTGATCATCCACGAGCTTCAGTTGCATCAGGTCAACATGTTTACACATCCAACAAATTGCATATGGCATAAGGAATATTGTGGTTTGAGAGAACACAAAGGGTAACTCTAATTAACCTGATTACAGGTTTACCTACTTGGATGAACCCAAAGCGTGGTCACTCCGCACGTGGCTCGTGCTGGCTCTGCAATACACCAACCTCTCGAGTTGAGCTGTACTAGGGTGATTCCGTATCTTGGTGTGTATCAAAAAGTGCGAGCTTCAGTTGCGCTCACATGCTTCGGGTGAGCAATCGTGGGCAATCAGATTGCAATGCAAGCGACATTGTTTAATGATTGGACATGACAGTAAATTCGTATCATGTACTACGACCCGACATGGCACATGCTTAGAGAATACGAAGAGTGATTCGTGAGATGTTTGGCAGACCAACCCTCCCATAAGAGTGCCACCAAGTCAATGGAAACTTTGAAGCTTCCTTCCTCACTGCCACTTCTCTAGTGAATGATGGTCCAATGCTGCTCATGTAGCTTGTGAACTCGCTATTTATCACAAGTTGCTCCTCTTCAGTGAACATCTTTCCGACAAACTCCGATTGCTTTGTGCTTAAGGAAGTCTCCTTCCATAGATGATCTATAGTAAGAATGAAGCTAAGCATCCATAGCATGGATGGGGTGGCTCATGTAGGTCCATTGTCTATCTCTGATATCCAATATCTCTGGCTAGCTGAAAATTCAAGAAAACGCGCTCATGTAGGTCTATCGTCTATCTCTGATATCCAATATGTCCGGCTAACTGAAAATTCAAGAAAATGCAGCTTGTGATACAATCATATATAATGCATATCACATAAAGGCTAAAATGTAAAGCTCAAAGTATTATGTACACACAAATCAAATTTCGTAGAAAGCTTGGAGCACTTGGAGACATGGTCTTTCATCTCCATAAAGAGATCAGAGACCAATCCTAAGGTGCTGCCCTCCATATCGGTAACTCCAAGAAGAACATAGATGGGTGCAATGCCATTGATAGGTTGTCCATCTGTTGCCAAAATGTTTCATGCAAGATCCGCCTTAGTAAATATTTCGTGCGCTTAGACTATGAATGATGCATGTCTTGCCATTTTGGATCCACAACTGTTTGGAGAAGGGGATCTCTAAGCTTGTAGAGCCTTCACAAGACAAGATACATGTAGGCAAACCTTTTCTTGGAAGGCCTGACCATACCCAATGCTGTTGTGGCTGCGAAAATTAGCAAGAGCCTGATGCTTCTTGCAGAAGAAAGTGGTGATTTATCTGCATATGTAACCATCTGCTGCACCCAAAGAAATTTCCCGATATCCTCCATGAGGAGATCGAGACAATGAGCTGCACATGGGCTCCACACAATGCTAGGAAATTCTGCCTATATGAGGGGTTGGTGCTTCCGAGAGTGGACTCCACCAATCTATCTCTCGTCTACAAAAATTTTCAAGGTAGTTTCATGTTTTCGCAACAGTTTACCTCCAGGTTAGTTCAACTTCCTAACAATGCCAAACGAGAGACGTGTTGTGAACATGAACGATCCTTGTGTTGGTGGCTCTTTGAATTCTTTTAGTTAAGAAACAATCAAAAACATCTGCTAGCCATTTTTAATCCTTCGACTAGGTACCACCTTTATGAAGCTGCGGTCACATGTGCAAGCATGTTGGAAATGGGCTTAAAGACTACTTAAGATTAATGAAAGTTTTTCTTTGCTTGAAAGCTCAGAATGGTTCCTTCATAATTTCCTACCCGCAGTAGCAGGTAATCTGTTTGACAATGACCAGATACCATATCAATCATGGACCTTTCGGATGGTTAAGCAAAGTAGTTCATCGTATAAAACCATGTTTTGAGTGATCAGTCCTGGTTAGACATGCATTCCTTGTGCGAAAAAGAAAATGCACTTTGTAACTTCCTCAAAGATGTAACTTTGATCAGACCTGCCCTCTCACTTGAAGTTTGAGGGTCTTCTAGTCAAAAACTCAGGAGTTAGATTGAATTCCCTTACTCCAAACTTTCTCCGAATAGCCAACGTATCCTTCAAGGAGAGGTAACAAAAATTCGTTGTTTCTGTGTTCAATGGTTCCCGTCCAACTGCGGGGATTAAATTCTATGTACACTAAGGTGTACACTTTCAGCTTTTATTGCCGACTCCACCATCTGCTGCAAAGTATCTTGCAGACGCGTCTACAAAATTTGAGCAAAAGTCCTTTGTTGAATCTCATCATCTTTCCTTCCTCAGAGAGGATCAAGAGTGGAGCTACCTTGGCAAGAGTAAACCACTACTTGCTTTGACTCGCTCGTGTTCCTATTGGGCAAACCGATCCCAATCTTCTTGGATGCCTTCCTCAAAACGTAGAGGAAACAAATTTTGTCGGAAAATTCAGCCTTGAATTGAATCCCAGTCTTGTTGTAAGTTCCTTGCAGAGCTTTGGTATACCACCAAGTACTTGCAATCCCCTTGAGGTGTTTGGTCACATGCCTCACCTTAGACGCTTCTCAGAAACTGCCATTTGCAAAGGCAACTTCAAACATTAAAGCGGTAGCTTTCGGGGCATCTTCCCTTCCGTCAAAAGTATCAAACTTGATCGGAGTGTTCTAAGGTCTAAGGACCTTCATATCTTTCCCGGAATGATGGGATTTCATGGCTATGGTTGATTGATGTTCATGGATATTTTTTGGATTCTGAAGGATCTTCAGCATTCTGCTCCTTGGATTCTCTAGGTTCTTGAGCATCATGCTCTTGTTGCCTTCTCAGAGAATCCCAGGTCTTGTGTCGACTTCTTGCAGAGAGAAAATTTTTCCCAACTCTGCAAGCTTTTCCTGCAGGACTTAAGATTCCACCTGCTTACTTCTCTCTTGGCTTGTCATGGTTTCTTCTTGTATCTTCCGAGAGTCGTCCTCCTTTACAGAGAAAGATAGGAGACCATGCTCTGATACCACTATCACAAACGGGAGTGCATAGCAATATAAAATACATTCGGATAAATAGGATTTATCACTTATTTATGAAGCCAGAGGATATATATATATATAGAGAGAGAGAGAGAGAGAGAGAGAGAGAGAGAGAGAGAGAGAGAGAGAGAGAGAGAGAGAGAGAGACACACAATACTGGGGACCAGAAGATGGGTTGCTCCCCCCCCCCGTAATAGTATCTTTATTACTGAGGAGAAGTCTATACAAGCACTTGAACCAAACGTATTACCACGTTCGTTCTAGAATAAGACTTGATGGTTCTCGGAAGCCTCAGCTTCCGATTCCTAGGGCAAAACCCTATTCCAAGGAACTTGCGTTCCTTATTCCAAATCCTCGAGAACAAAGGTTCTCGCCTCCGGATATCACCTTCCAGACTCAAGGCATGGCATCCCTGCAACTCTCTTTTTCCACTCTGTTTCTAGAGTCCTCTCCCGCAGAAAAACTCTACTTTCCCGAACACGAAGTCCTTACTTGGGAATCTCGACTTCCGGATCACAGCTCGAGAGACTACCTCTCTCCGATCCGTGTATCTACTGCCCAAACTCGGGTACGAAACCCTTGGGCTGATCTAGCTCTAGTTCCTCAGAGTGCTTTCTCCTGTAGAGGCTCATGCCTTCCTCTGCTCCTACTCCCTCACTAAGAGGAAGTACATCTGCAAACAAATACTTAAAGTTCATAACATGAAAATCGTTACCTTCAAAGTCTCGACGCTCGAAACACAACTCGGTTCTCGAAAAGAAATTCCCCGAAAGAGGTCTCTACATAGAAAATCCTCTCTTCCAATCCTACACACAAAAGAGGTGTGTTCTCAGGTTCCTTCTCGTAAATCAGCCCCATCTACGACGTTTATGGGCTGAAAACAGAGAAAAACAGCAGCTTGTCGTGATGGAAGCAGGCTCCGTAGACACGTCTTCGTGAGGGAACTCACGCATTGGGTCCTGGTGACATCTGGTACACTTGCGGCAGCCATCGGCATCACCCGCAACGTCTTCTTTACGGCTGAAATTTGCAGCAATATCTCCTCCTTGCAAAGATTGGTCTTCCCTTTGGGAGAGGGCGTGTGATGCTTTTATAGCTCCCTGGCCACGGCAAAGATAGCACAGCATTGGCTGCTTGCGTAGAGATCGCGGCCGTTTTTCTTGTGTGTGGTTTTTTTTTTTTTTTTGCGCTGATCTGCCAGAAAAAGAGAGAAAGCTCGTTGGTTGGTTTATACTTGCTTTATTTAATCATAGGCTGCCCACTTATTAAGTGGGCGGCCGGTCACCTTTAAAAATGGTATGAATCTATCCAAAAACTCAATAAAACCCTAAAAGTTAAAACAATGTTTTCACAGCACGTTCTAGGCGTCCCTGGATTCAATCACATGCACAGTTGCAATGACATAGACTTCCTCGCGGGAGAGCATTTGCTTTCCCGAAAAGCAATTCCGCTTCCTTAGAAAGCACCTGTTTTTCCTCAAAGTTTCCTCTAAACCCATCTTCATTCAAGTGCTTGCTTTTCCTTGTACACAATTCTAACTCAGTTCGGAATTTCCTCTTGACTATGAATATCCCCTCCTTGTGACGCATCAGGAATACCCATCACCTAGTCTTTTCCTACCAAACATACGGTACAATCTCCTTCACGATGCTCTATGTTACCCATCCTATGATGCTTCAGAGATGTCCATTCCCGGATGGTCGAATATTTCTTACCGATGCTCCCTGTCACCCATCCGATGTGATGCATCAGAAGTACCCGTTCCTCGTGGCCTTACAAATATACCCTTTCACAGTGCTCCTATCATTACTCTGAATGACGCATTAGGGATGCTCTGTACGCGGATGTCTCCAGTGAAAAAAACCCTCTCACTTAAAATTCCAATAATTCATTTAGAATTATTTTTCCTTGGTGTTCCAAGCGAGAAAACCCTCACTTATAAATCCAATAATTCAGTTAGAATTATTTTTATGTCAGATAAAGCCAATTTAGCTACAGAAGACAACCTAGTGTTTCAGCCAACAGCAATAGCCAGCGTTTTGGAGCCAGTTCCTCTAGCATTTTTTGCAACAGTTCCTCTAGCGTTTTCAACAACAGATCAGATTGTTTTCTATTTCCAGATCAAGCCTAGCGTTTTGCAGTTTCCGGCGCCAAGTCAGCCAAGACCATTAGCGTTTTCAGATTTCTGCACTTAGCCTTTGGAGATCCCGCCCCTAGCCTTGCAAATCTCACCTACCCGTAGCAGATCCTTGCAGTTTCAGCCCGCTGTTTTCAGATTTCAACATCTGCGTTTTCAGCGCATCCTCGTCGAGTCGTTGTCATCGCCATCCTCGCCGACACAGTGTAAGAGATCAGCAGAAAGTTAGCGTTTTGCAGATTTCAGCCTTAGCGTTTTCAATTTTCCACCCGTCCTTGTCGTCGTCATCATTGTCGTCGACATCATCGGCAAGTCCATTGCATCTAGACCATTGTACCAGATTTGTGCAATCTATAGCATAGACCTCTCTCGCCATAGGAGGGGGGGCCCTTTGAGGAGGGTTTGAGAACCACCTGGTGTCGTATTCTTCTCTCTTTCTTTCTCTCAGTCTCAACACTTTCATTCACCGTGGCATTCACTTTGTTTGTGATCATTGCACTCTCTCTAAAGGACGGAAGGCTCTCCCTTCCGTAAGTAAAAGGAACCCTTGAGCACAGTTCGGAGCACTAATCTTGAGCAATATCAACATTTACTTCCGCTGCACCTTACATTGGTATTAGAGCTTTGGTAGTGTTTTGTATCACTCAAGGAAAGAACCACAAGAAATGTTTTGCTTGTTGCGGTTGCACGTAACCCAAGTCCACTTGGGGGTGTCAATTCCTAATCGTGTTTTTGAAGAGTGACAGGTAACCCAAGAAAGACGGGTTGTCTAGCCTCCCCTTGTTCCTCTTTTCACTCATTGAGAGCGGAATGTGCACTTAGCGGCCGGCCAATCGACATGAGGTGGGAAAAAGCAACTTTGGCGTGAGCGCAAGGCCTCCAAGGGGTGCGTCCACAGGGAAGAGTCGAGCTCGGGTAAGAGAATAACCTTCTCAAACATCGATTGCAAGCTAAAGAACTTAAGAACTTGAAGAACTTAAGAACCTCAAGAACCCAAGTTCCTCGAGAACTTAAGTACCCAAGATCTCAATGTATGGTCATCACCCGAAGCAGAATGGATGGATACTTTGCGTGAAGGTGATAGAGTGAAGTTGGTGACAAAGAATTTTCCCCACCGGGAGGATTTTTTTTCCTATCCTCCCCCTTCTCTATCTACGCTACGGGTTGCACCAAATCCTAAGGAGGCTTTGGTCAAGTCAATGATGGACATGATGCTACAACAAGAACCTTGTAGCGTGAGCATGAGCAAGCGTGCTTGGCGACTGAAGAAAGAAAGGCAGCTATGGAGCTTGAGCGTGACCAAGCACGCGAAGCTCAACGTACAACGGCCGAAGAAAGGCGAGCGGTCTTGGAATTAGAGCGTGAGGCGCAGAGAGACCAACGCATGCAAGAGTTGGTCCTACAGGTACTCACCTCGAAATCCGAGCCGGTCAAAGATGTGGGCAGTTCATCAGGTAGCACAAGTAGAGATGCAGACTCCAATTATCCTGTCACTGAGAAGTTGACGTTTAGTAAGTATGACGGTAAAATGGATGCTAATGTTATTCATTCTTGGTTGCATCAATTTAATGCTTACTTTGCGACAACTAAGAAAACAGGAAATAGCAAATTTTTACGGCAGCCATGTATCTTGTCGGTGATGCCATTAATTGGTATCACGCATGGCAAGAGGCACAGTTGGCCGCGCACCTAGAGGAAGCCGAAGAAGACACGCCCCTTTCTTTCAATTGGGCTGACTCTCAAGACAATCTCAAGGCGCAGTTTATGCCACCTCAGTACTTCGCGCGGTGAAAGAAGATTGTCGCAATCTCAAGCAAAATGGTATGCCAGTCATGTCTTTTTCTAATGTGTTTTGCAGCTTGGCACTCAATTACGCAAATCGGATGATGAGCACAAAGAGGCATTCCTTTTCGGATTGGACGAGTATATCAAGTTTGATGTCGAAGTACTCAACCCTGTGGATCTCAACAAGGCGGTAGCGATTGCTCTCGCACAAGAGATGAAGCACAACAAAGGAAAGCCTAAGGAGAACAAGTCTTCTCACCATACCTCTCAGACTCCTCAGAACCCATAGAACGGTAAGAACGGTAAGAATGGCAACTCTTCTAGCTCATCTTCCTCTACTCCTTCGGAAAAGAACTCTCAAAATGAATTTAAGGGTAAAGCTAAAACACCTGCTAAACCTAAGCTAACCCAAGATGGAAAAGCTGCACAAGGAATTATAAGAGGATACATAACGCCAAAAGAACAAGGTATTTATGTTAAGGAAGGTCGATGTTATCAATGTCATGTCAAGGGTCATATAAAGAAAGCATATCCTAAGACAGCACCACCTAAAGAACCCAAAGCACCGACAACTACCACAAGCACTTTAGTGAACCAATCTGAGTCTCCACATGTTTCTTACACACACATTGATGAAAATATGTCGTGTCTCCTCTCTCAGGATGTGATATGATTTTGGGTATTAGATGGTTTCGTGAGCATAACCCTCTCATTGATTGGGCCGACAATACGCTCACTCTAAATGCCAAAAGTGATTCTCTCATGATCATTCGTGGTGAGAAGGGTCTGCATTCTTTACCTCTTATTTCTCATGTGCAGGCGAAGCGTGAATTACGAAGAGGAGCACAAGCGGCATTCATCTATGTCTCTCCAGCGACCCAAAGCATTAAGCTCCAGACAGGTATTCAGCCTTGTCTTCCAAGTATGAGCATCTCTTTTTGCAGGATGATCTTCCACCCCGTCTCCTTCCCGAGCGGCCGGAGGACCATTGCATCGAACTCACGGAGGGGGCATAGCCGCTCAGTAAGGCTCCCTATCGTTTGAACAAGACTCAAGAAGAAGAATTAGAGCGGTAACCCACGGAGCTGGCTAGAAGATTCATACGTCCTAGTGTAAGTCCTTTTTGTTGCTCCTATTTTATTTGTCCGTAAGAAGGATGGTTTGTGTCATTTGTGTGTTGATTATAGGGCTTTGAACAAGATGACGATCAAGAACAGGTTTCCGATGTCTCGCATTGAGTATATCCTGGATAGGCTCAATGGGGAAAAGGTTTTCAGTAAGGTCAATCTCAAAAGTGGATACTATCAGGTAAGGGTATTCAAAGGCGACATCTACAAGACCGCCTTTCGCACAGAGCGACGGCAATGGGAGTATGTGGTTATGCCTTTTGGATTGACAGGTGTCGTGGGTACATTTAATCATCTTATCGTAGGCCGTTGGCGATATGGTTGGCGTTTGTGTGTTTATCTTTCTTAATGATATTCTCATTTTTTCTGCATCGTGGGAACAACATGAAAAGGATGTAGAAAGGGTTTTAGCCGGTTTGAATGAGTATTAGTTGTACATTGCAGCTAAGAAATCTGAGTTTTTTCTCACTGGAGTTACTTACCTGGGTTATATCATTTCTGCAGAAGGTGTCAAGCTCGATCGCGGGAAGGTAGAACAGATTCGTAATTCGGATTTGCCCAATACTGCATTGATGTGGGTTCTTTTCTTGGTTTATGTCAAACATATAGTTCGCACATAGAGAATTTTGCACGCATTGTCACTCCCATGACAGATGTTTTGAAAGGGGTAAAAACTCGTTAACAGTGCTTGGTTTTGTCCGAGGTAGCCATTGAGGCTTCGCAACTCTCAAGGTTGCGGTGACAGAAGCGTCGTGTCTCATCCTTGCCTCTTGGGACAATCCCTTTGAGGTATGGACGGATGCGAACAAGGTCGCCATAGGAGTTATGCTTCAGCAGCATGGCCGTCCAGTTGCATTTCTTAGTCGGAAGTTAAATAGTGCAGAAAAGAACTATTCAGTTTATGACAAAGAACTTCTGTCTGTCATTCACTCTCTCAAGCATTGGAAGCGTTTTTTGTATGGTAGAGAGTTCACAGTTCGCACAGATCACCAAGCCCTCAAGTCGCTCTGGTCTATGCTTAGTGCACATTGGAGTGATCGCAAAGCACGGTGGTCACAAATTTTTGAGCAATTTGGTGGTTTGATTGAGTATGTGCTTAGTTCAGGGTGTCTCTTTCGACAACATGAAGAACCAGTATGCAGATTCCGAGTTTGGTAAGCAATGGTTGCAGGTTCTTGCTTCCCAAGGGTCCATGAACTATCTCATTCGTGAAGGTTTGTTGTATTTTCGTCACCGTCTATGTGTGTTGCTCTCTCTTAGGTTAGCCATATTGCACGATGCTTATGACTCTCTCACGAGCGTGAGAGAGTCATAGGGGAAATGAACACCACTTTGGAAAAAAATGGAAGATTCTCTTATTGGCCGAAAATGCAAAAAGATGTGTTTCATTATGTCACACAGTGCACCATTTGTCAAAAGGTAAAAGCTCCTTGGGGAAAGTAGCAAGGCCTCTTGCTACCTTTGCTTATTCCTGACGGACCTTTTGAGGATATTTCTATGGATTTTGTGACTAACCTTGAAACCTAGTTTGCATTCAAGGAACACTCAATGTTTGACAATTGTTGACCGTTTCAGTAAATTTTGTATGTTGATTCTTTGCAAGGCCACAGTCACTGTACAAGATGTAGCACGGTTGTTCATAAAGCATTGGTATCCCCTCTGTGGTTTGCTAAAGTCAATCGTTTCAGATACGGATGTTAAGTTAACATCCACTTTTTGGCGTGCTTTCTTTGAAAATTTATGCACTAAGTTGAATTTTTCATCGGCTTTTCATCCACAGTCAGATGGTTAATTTACAATAAGTTGGCTTTTGATGTTTTAAAGTCATATGTGCATGATCAACAGTCTCATTGGGAGCTCTATCTCCCATTGGTCCAAGCAATTTTGAATGACTCTTATTCCTCGGCATTGGTAGAACTCCGTATGAGGCAGCTTTTGGCCGTCCGTCTTGACTAGCTCGGTCAGTCAAATATTTGATGCCAATGCTGCAAGTCAGTCATTGGATGAGATTTCTGAGAGTGTGAAGCTTTGGCTAAGCAAGGCTCAGGAATCTTACTCACGCTCGATAGGCTAACACTCATCGTCAGGATGATTCTATCAAGGGAATTAGGTTTATTTTAAGGATCATGAAGCAACGTCTTAAGCAAGTCGGAAAGAAGTGTCCTAAATTTCAGAATGTACGGTCCATTTCCTGTCATTAAAAAGATCAATGAGGTTTCTATGAAATTACACTTGCCTAACTCATGGTCAATGCACAATGTTTTCCATGTTTCTTGGTTGAAAGTGTTCCAGGGTACACCTCCAAAGGACATTTCCAAACAAGAAGAGCCAAAGATTATTGATGAAGCTGAAGTTATGGAGCTGGAGCAAGTGTTGTATCATCGGTTTCGCCATGGCTCAAAGAAACAAGTGCGACAATACTTTTAAAAGTTCAAGGATCAAGGAACCCACGAGGCAGTGTGAGTCGATGAAGAATTTTTCAGAGTTTATCCACAGTTGTTGGCAGACTACAAAGAAGCCATGCAGCTCGGTACCAATACCTCACTTTGAAAAGGAGGAGATGTCACGCGCACATCTAACCCTATGTGCATGTGGACAAGCTATCTCAGGTCTAGGGTTCAAGGCAACTTAGGAAGTGTTATGGTAGCTTTGTGAGCCTAAGAGCAGGCCGTGAGTATCACTCAACATATGCATTGTCCAAGCAGAAGGTCCAATTCCCGGCCAATTTTGGGATAGTACATTTTCCAGGCAGTTTGGCATTTTTATTAATTTAATTTACCAATTTCCATGGTCGTGGGCTGTTGGGAAGACTGCTCGACCAAGCCTTTTACTGACTATATAAGCGGACAGGGAACGCCCATTTTTAGCAAAAGAGACAGAAGAAGTTCCAGCAACTTGCAGCGTTCTCTCCTCAGCAAGACTTGCAGAAGACAACGTAGCGTTTTTAGCCAACAGCAGCAACCAACATTTTGGAGCCAGTTCCTCTAGCGTTATGTGCAACAATTCCTCTAGCGTTTTCAACAACATATCTGCCGGGCGTTTTCAGTTTCCAGATCAAGCCTAGCGTTTTGCAGTTTCCGGTGCCAGATCAACTAGAACCATTAGCGTTTTCAGATTTCAGTACTTAGCCTTTGCAAATCCCGCCCCTAGCCTCGCAAATCTCACCTACCCCAAATCCTTGCCGTACTGTCGAGTCAGCCAGCATTTTTAGTCAGCCCGTTGTTTTCAATGCATCATAGTTGAGTCATCATCATCGCCATCCTCGTTGACAGAGTGTAAGAGATCAATAGAAAGTCAGCGTTTTGCAGATTTCAGCATTTCAGCCCTAGCGTTTTCAGTTTTCAGCCCGTCATCATTGTCGTCGACATCATCTGCAAGTCCATTGCATCTAGACCATTGTACCAGATTTGTGCAATCTATAGCATAGACCTCTCTCGCCATAGAGAGGGGGGCCCTTGGAGGACGGTTTGAGAACCACCTGGTGTCGTATTCTTCTCTTTCTCTTTCTCTCAGTCTCAGCACTTTCATTCACAATGGCATCACTTTGTTTGTGATCATTGCACTCTGTTTAAAGGACGGAAGGCTCTCCCTTACATAAGTAAAAGGAACCCTTGAGCACAGTTCGGAGCACTCATCTTGAGCAATATCAACATTCACTCCGCTGCACCTTACATTTTATCGGGCTGACTTCTGATGAGATGGGCTGCTTCTGACTGTGGGTTGTCAATATTCTGAAGAAAATAAACTGCAATTTGGGAAGTTCATGGGACAGCTTAATACCATTTGTAAATAGGAATAATACTTCAACCAAATTATCAACATGTTTCAAATCAGGCAATTTCAATAAAAGGAATCAAGACTGCAGCCTATGCATTTGTTACCTCTTTTAGGAAGTGGCTTCTATAGCTTTATGCTCCTACTTTCCTGGCCTTACTGATCATTGCATTTTTGAATACTGATGCATCTAGAGTTTTTTGTGTGTATAAACCCATTATTCACGTCAAGAAGTTGTGAAGAGTCCTCAGACTTGTTCAAACTGAATGTTTTTCAGTTTTCATGTGATAGACAACCACAGAATTCTCTTTATAACAGTGTCTTGCTTGTTCAACCTGTAGTTTTTGCTCGCATGTCTCAACCATCATATCCTATACGCTGCTCCAAGAAAGCCATTATCAAAACAGATGACCTTCTACCTGTTCTGGGGCTTGAACAAAAGGAAAAATACAAGTATGTGGCAGGCTTGGTAATACCTGCATGCTTTGTTTGGATGTGGTCGCAATGAAACACCAAGTTCCATAGCTGTGCAGGGTCTTTGCAGTGCGGTTGGTACTTACTGGCCCATCTCCATGTGAGTTGGTCGATGCAAAAATATGTCTGACTTTTCGAATTTTTGTCACCCTCCCTTCGGGTTCTGTCTTCTGCTCAACACAGGATCTAGAGTTGGTTAGACCAGAGGTACTTGTTATCACCTTGAAGATGGCCTTTAGTAGCATGTTTGTGCTATTCAATTGTCTGTTCTATTGAAATAGGTTCCATACCTAAGATATGGGCTCATGGTACGCCATATAATCGATAAAAAGAGTCCAATATATGGTCATACATTGGAAACCCTTCGCCAAGGCGATGCCTCCCTCTCTCTCACGGTAATGGGCATGGAGAGGACGTCAATGCAGCCTGTGTTTCATGTGGAGGTATGTGTGCCCACTTTTCTCTTTCTTTCAAAAAATTTTGTTTCAGTTATAGGGAGCTAAAACAGTTCAATAATCTTCTATGGCACCAACATTTAACATGAAAATCAGAAAATAGTTGTAATTTGCACAAAGAATAGTTGCTCTCAGCCCTTGCCAGAACCCCGGAAAACTAAATCTGAGATTGTGCGTAGCCTGCCTTGTTCTGACCAGTGAAACTATGGACACAATTTCTGCATCAGAAGGAAGTGTTTCATCTGGTCAATGTCTGCCTGCATCTTTTTTGCATCCTGCGCATTGAGTGGACAGTTCCGCAGATCAAAGCCAATGCTACAGAAGAGATTTGTTTTACCACAGCCTCCAGATGCTAGAGATCTAGGTAGCCCTTGCCATGGCGAGATGGACATTTCTTACATTAAACAAAAAGAAGTTGGAACCGTTGTGAGGTCTAAGTCACATGCCTCCTTCTAAGTGGACCAGGAGACATTGCTTTTAAGTGAAACTCATGCAAAAGCTTCTCTTAATACTGAACAAAGAAGTGTAGAGAGATGCGACCAGCAAACTAGCAGGAGCAGGTCTGCCAGGCACCTTGCACATTTATGAGTTCCATCATGTGAATCCTTCTTTGCTATATTGCTCCTGGAGAAATTGTTTGCTTCATTTAAGCCAAAATGATCACAGTGGAACTCTAAAGATATCACCTTTCACTTCACTAATTAGAAAAGAGATGGACAGGTCTCCCTAACAAAAAGTTTCAAGTAGAGAAGGTATGCCTGCATTGTGTTGTCCTGTCCACATGAATGCGTAATATGGATGCAGGTACGTCTCACTTGACGAGCACATCTCATTGCCTTTTTTCTTTGAGGTGGATCTTAGACTCCCTCACGAACTTGCCTCATTGAGCAATTACTAAGATACTATTGTGATGTTAAGGCAATACATTTTCAAAAGTGTTAGTGTTTCCAAAGAGCTTCTGTGTAAATTCTGAAAACTGCAGCCCAACTTATTAACATCATTGATTGATCAGAAATAATTTTCCCTTATTAGGACTATTTTGTTTGTGATGATGATGTAATGTGGGAAGGAGATTATGAGGATTTCATACACATAAATGAAGGAGGTCAACGAGTATTGGATCATTCTCGAATAGATTTACTGAAACCAATGAAGGTTTGCATGAAAATTTATTGTCTTCTGTTCATTTTGATTTGTGCTGCTGCAAAAACTGACATTCATTCCATGCAGGCTGCTGCTATAGTTTCTCAAGCTGCTGTCAGAATGGCAAATCTTTCCAATGATCGCAAGAAGGAAAGGGAGGAGACAGGCTCAAAAGCAGGGTCAAAGCATCCTCTGTGGCGTGCAAATTGGCCAACCTTACGTAAACGCACCTTATTTAAGTCTATGTCCACTTCTTTCACTCGAGCTGAGTGGTGATGAGATGCTATGGCTTGCTTTTACACACATACATAGACACATAATCTTTTTGTGGATCAGGCAAGCTGTTGTATTTATATGTGATGGTATTTACAATACTCTGCAAGCTGTCGTATTTATATGTGATGGTATTTACAACACAGAAGTAGCTTTAGGTAACAATTGTATCTAGTGGAGGCCTTCACAACTGGAGTTGTAAATCAAATCACACTATCGTCCAAGCACAGAATTGCCTTAGAGACCAGACCATAGTTTTTCAAATGCCAAGCGCAGACCAGTTTGAAAGTACGAATCCTAATTCTAAACATTTTGTAGCATTCAAGTGTTAAAACAGGACGTCCGGTGGACGAGTGCACTGCGGGGGGGGAGAGAGAGAGAGAGAGAGAGAGAGAGAGAGACCTTGCGGATGCACTCGACAGCGTGCAGAAGAAGCGTCTCTCGACATTGGACTCCTGGAAGCATATAGCATGAACTCCCATAAAAACTAATTCCCGAAAGCGTCCCGAGATCTCCCGCCACACATTATCCTCCAAAAAATCAAAATGATCCATTAGCACATAAAACCTTCGGCAGTGCCAGCAAAGCACTTGCAAGCAAGCAGCATGTCCATAACAACAACATAATGTTCTGTGCACCTCTATTTTTTAATAGGCGCTTAGCGATAACAAACGCGGTAATATCCGTGGCAAAGAATGCGGTAATACCTGCAGCCTACAGCCACAGCAAGGTGGTAGTCACTAAAGATAGCATGCCACCGCTTAAGCACCGTTGCAAACAGGTAGGGGAGAGCCATCACTTTCTGTTGAAAGAGGCAGATGCATGGTGGGCAGGCGATTCGCTAAAGTCCAAAAGTGTGGTGGAGCAATAAGGATTCTCCAACAGCTGTGGTGCTCTTCTGGGTACATGTGCGCACCCTAATAGAGGAGGGGGAATGTGCATGCATGGAGAGAATAGGAAGATACATGCATGCATGCGATGGTAGATCTCTCTCTCTCTCTCTCTCTCTCTCTCTCTCTCTCTCTCACATGTGTACAATTGGTCTTTTACGCAATTGGGCCTTGGCAGCAAATAAAGTATGAAAGATGGTAGATGGACAGGTGGAGTAGGGCGGATAGAGGAGTTGACAAGCTGTCAAAGGGGTGAATTGTGGTGGAAGATCATGGGTATATGGTGGTAATATGGCATGTAGTATGGGAAGGGCTTGCATTTGTGGTGGAGAGATGGGTGCAAGGTGGCACGATATATTTGGTGAGGGTCATAACTTTAGTAGGAATCTCATTGGTGAGTTGCAATGTGGGGAGCTACGACATGAGATTGTAAGTAGAGGGTTGTTGGGGAAGGGGGAGGGCCCTCATAGGGGTTGTTGGGGAGAGGGCGGGATGTAGGGACAAAGCATGTGCTTAGCAAAGGAAAGGAGGGGGGATACTCCCCTTGGGGAATCTTACAATAATGTATTTTATTTATTACTCTCTATGTGTATATAGACAGTAAAAGGGGAAATGAAGAAGGTAAAACATACTTTTCAATTGTCTAAGGTAGTAGTCTGCACCCATTTTAAAAAATGAAAAAAAAAATTGTTAGTTAATTTCCTATATAATTTAGCTATTGTACAAGGTTGTGAAGCAGCAATGGTTGGATTTGTAGGCTTGCCAACCACTACTCCATTAACTCTAGAAGGTTGGAACTAGATGTAGAAGTAGTGGTAGCGTGCCAACCATGATTGGCTCTGTGTGTGCGTGCGCATGTGCGCAATGAGAAGGATGCAAGGCACCCCTAGCACTGTAAGAATGAAGTAGCGGAGTGGTTGAGCAGGGCAAGAGCGCTCGTGCGAGGATATGTGTTGAGCAAGACAGAGCAAGGCAAGGATGGAGGAGAGGAGGGTGCTAACAACAGAGGAAGGCAAAGGCTTTGAGTAGGCGAGAGGCAAGGGAGGGTTGGGTTATGGTTGCAAGGACTAGCAAGGACAAAACAGGGAGAATCTTGGCTACTAATGAATTTTTTAAAAGTCTTTCCAATAGTAGACCTTCATAGTTTGTATACGCGAAAAGAGGAAAGGAAGAAGGTAAATATATAGGCGTAGACCTAAATACAATAAAAGGAGAAATGAAGAAGGTAAAGACATACTCACGAGTCTCTCTCTTGCTGAAGCTATTGGGGACATGGGTATCCATGTGACTAGGAGGCGGGAGACTTTGCCACTGTAGACTCCACTACACCTGCAGTCCCTTTGTTGTCCTTCCCTAAGTCAGTATCATTGCTTTCGTCATGATGCTTGCTTTTACCTTTGTCCTTTGTAGAATCTTTGTCTTTGCATTTGGATATGCAATCCTTGGCCAAATGACCACGCTTTCTACAATTGTAACATCGGTTCGTTGTCCTCTTTTTGGAATCCGAAGCAACAAGTGCTTCCCCATCTATCTCGAAATATGAATTTTGCCTTGAGTTATCAACCCAGCTTCCTCCTCAATTTGAAAAAAAGCTACGATCATCAAATTCTACATTTTACTTCGTGACTTGTAGCCGAAGTGTTGTAGGCACCATTTCATACTCCTTGGGCAACTTCTTGAGAATCAAAGAAGCTAATTGAGTACTCGTTAGTTCACTTTTCATAGCCGATAGTTGATGATGAGTGAGTTAGGTCTTCAAGCGAGCTCAACGAAGCGAGCTTTGGACCGAGCTTTTTTTTTTTAAGGACCGTCGTCCCTACCTCCCCTTCCTCTTCTTGCCGCCCATGTGCTTCCTCCTCATCCCTTGCTCCTTCTCCTCAGCCTCCTCCTCCAACATCCTCTCTCTCCTCCGCCTCCTCTCTCCATTTACTCCTCTAGCTGCTCTCACTTCCTCCCTCTTGTCCTCCTCCAGCAACCCCCTCCCTTCCTCAAGGTCCTCCACTTCCTTCTTCCTCTCTCTTTTCCTATCACTCTATACCCATGTCCCCCCCCCCTCATGTCTCTCTCTCTCTCTCTCTCTCTCTCTCTCTCTCTCTCTCCACCCCCACCTCCACTCATCCTGTGTGTGTGTGTGTGTGTGTCCACCCCCTATCACCCCTCTCTCCCCCTGTCTTCCCCCCCCCCCCCCCCCCCCCCCCCCCTCTCTCTCTC
>NC_140945.1:10483421-10603421 GCF_014529385.1 Adiantum capillus-veneris
CGAAGCTGGTGATGGCAATGGGTGCTAAAGGGCGGTAATGGGAGGTAGTGGTGGTGAGATGAAGAAAAAAAAAAGCTCGCTCCAAAGCTCGTTTCATTGAGCTCGCTCCATAACTGTCCTGTTGATCAAATAACTTTAGCCTTCATAAGGAATGATTGCATGGAACTTTTTCGTTGAAAGTGGATGGCAAATAAGTATTCAAGAAGGGTTACTGCTTGCATGGTAGAATCCCGATCAAACATCCTACGAGCTTGAACAACATATTGTTGGCAGTCTTCAAAGTCTGAACGACTGGAAAAAGGTCCTTTGTAAGAGATTCCGCAATAGCCGACATTGGCTTCCTATTAGCCGCATCCCAATCGACACACGATTTAAGATATTCGTCATCTTGAAGAGGGGTGTACTTGTTGTTAGGATCCCTCGTGGGACGGGGCTTCGAGTCGTCGACAACATCCCATAAGCCTTTCCTCGATAACCAGAGTCGCATGATCAAATTCCAATGAGCACAGTTATTGCCGTTCAATTTGTCGTTGGCGCTCGAGCAAGGGGGGGCCATGATGTTGTTGCATGATCAAGAGTTCCGGGAAACCTTCTCCCACTCCAGGGGTGGCCACACGAACCAAGCCGCAAAAATAAACCTCCAAGTTGTCCCTCTCTTCAGCTCCAAGTTCCACCTCTTCGTCTCCCAAGCCGATCCACGAAGCTTTGCTCAAAAGCGTGAGCTTTGAAGTCCTCCCAAGCCGCTCCAAAGCTCCACAAAATGGGCTCAAGACCCCACCTTCCCTCTCTTCTTCCAAAGGGTTCCCTCACGGCCCACAATGTTTTAAAACATTGGGCTTACTTGTTGGAAGAGGGAGGCGCCATTGCTCCCAAGACAAGGGAGGCATGGAGCGGTCACCTAGGCAGTGCCACCAAGTTTGGCCACTGGCCTAGCGTTTCAAAACGCTGGCTCCATTGCCTTAAGGACCGATAGATAGGGGGGGCTACGAAGTGGAGCATCGACAAGGCAAAAAACATGACGTCGTGAGATGCCACCGCGGGAGGGGGAGGGGGCACTTGAGTGTGCGACGATGGAGAGGGCAAACGCTAGGTTTTAGGGTAGCGTTTAGGAGCACTGAGGACAACAAGGGATGCAGGCGACGAAATCTCTTCTCAAGCGCTTATTTTTGCAGCTCCGCCTCCTCCAAGGCTCTTCAAGCATGGAGCTCCACCAAGGGTTTTGATACCATGTCAAAGTCGATGATGTGAAAGCGTAAAGACCAAGGAGAAGGAGAAGGAAGGAGAGAGAGAGAGAGAGAGAGAGAGAGAGAGAGAGAGAGAGTCTCTTGAACCAATCAACCTTGGCAATGAATAAGTGAATGTGTATACAATGGAGGCAAGGGGTTGCTTATATAGCAACCTCAGTAAATTGCCCTACCCAAACTTTGACAAATAAGAAAAATAAATACCTAAAAGCCAAAAGAAATAATGGGACCACATTGGGCAATTCACTTGAGATGCCAAAACTCTAAAAAAAGAGAAGGGGGGGGGGGGGTGTGTGTGTGTGTGTGTGTGTGTGAAGTCCACTCAAAATTAATAGTTTATGTTTATTTGGTGAAAGGGGGCATCAAACATTTAAAGAGCGAATAATTACAAATGACACTTGGTCAAGTTCTTATTTGCCAAAGTTCTTTTGGTGGAAAGGGGACACCATAACTATAATCGATGAAGATAGATACTACCTTTCTTTTTTTCTCAAATAATTTGCTATGGAAACACCTTTTAAACTTAAAAGGTATTTCTAATTCAAAGATTCTCTCAACAACGACAAAAACGATGTGCTAATCTATAGCACGTAGCAATGGGCAATATCAAAGCACGTAGATTTGCAAGAGTATTAGTTAGGAAGGATAGATCCAACATTGAGAGAGAGAGAGAGAGAGAGAGAGAGAGAGAGAAAAAAGGGCAAAGAGAGAGAGAGAGAGAAAGAGAGAGAGAGAGAGAGAGAGCGCAAAGACATTTTAAAGAGAAAAAAACACTAAAAAAAAAATTTTAAAAAAAAACTTATGTATATGTTTTCTTTTGATTTTCCACCTTCATATGTCTTTTGACTTTCCATCTTCATCTGTCTTTTTGTCTTTTCGTTTCCTAAACTCACCCTTCACTTACACACTTAATATGTTTTGAAATAATTTTTATTTTTCTGAGATTGAGAGACCATTTTAGAAGTGTTTTCAAATAGAGTGCACGATGCTTTATGGGCAATGCACGATCTATGAAAATCTTATTAGCACATGTCATCTTTTTACATGCAAGTTTACAAGCGTGATTTTTATAGACAATCTTTCAAGAAAATTAAAAGCTAACACTCAATAACTTGCATGGCTACATAGGAAGAGCTAATAGCATGGCTTGTATTTTCTCTTTCAAATTTGCCTTTTGCATGGCTATTGACCAAATGCTTTTATTTTCCCCTTGAAGAATTTGTCTTTTGCATGGCTATTGACCAAATGCTTTTATTTTCCCCTTGAAGCAACTTAGGGTAAAGGGGCTAGTCAACCTTTACACAAACATCGGGCATCTTTTTCAGTTTCTACATAAACTTCAAGTTTAAGAGGCACAGAACGTAGGTGGGATGAAGGTCACATTGCAACAAAAGTTTGAGCTGTGATGGCGTCTCTGGCACCTTGTGCTACAACAATGAAAAGTTTTGCGTGTAAAAAAAGTGGGGTCTATTAAGGAGCTAGACACGGGCCAATTTATGAAGACCAAGTTCACGTCGTTTTGAATCCTCTCTCGGTCAATGAGATTCCGACATTCCTCATGTAAGCCATCCCACAAAAGGACGTTCTTTGTTCCATTTTTGGAGCCATAATGCACTTTAATTTAGCCCTCGTCTCTCTTTCTACAAGGGGGCGTCCCATTATTAACCCCCATACCCTATCACAAAGTTGTCACATGTAGTTGTGATGCAAGTAGTGGATTTGAGCTAAGATCCAAGAACCCAATCCTCGGTTTTGATTGAGGATAATACTCCACAAAGAATTAAGTTCAAGATAATAGCTCTACATAGCAAGAATTAGCTGAATTTTCTCAAGAAGTGGAGTTGTGTATCAATATAAGCAAGGCTTGGAATATATTTAGAAATACTTGGGTTGGTTGGAAGAATCAAGAAGCTACAAGGGTGATTCGTTTGGTATAGGGTATCCATAAAACAATATAGTGTGGTAGCTCTTTGTTGGAGATATTGTTGGAGATATAAGAAACTCTTTGTCTAACACAAGTAGCACCTCCTTAAGGCCAAGGTTGGGCCAAGGTAGGCATGATGAGCCCTATACCTAGACGTGTGGAGTCAAGATGAATGATCCTTTGTGCTACAAAGTCAATGTTTTAAGATACTCCACATAATCCCACTTTTTGGAGTGATGATCTGAATCAATACAAACATGGTGATTAATATAGGGACATATTCCACATGTGGAGAGTATGACAGTTCCTTGAGGGCTATACACATAGTGCCACAATTTTGGTTTGCATCAAATGGTCCAAAGCGTTGGTCATTCTCTTTGAGAGACCTTTACAAGCACTATGATACAACTAAGGTACTTGTTGAAAACAATGCTATTTTACAAAGGTAGGCTTTAGTATGTACGAGATCTGACCTTGAGGAGGGAACCATTCACTTTGGAGTTTATTGAGTGGCGATCAAAAACATAGTGACTCTCTTTAAACACTTTTTTCTTTAACACTCTAACGAGTAAGACTTCCTTTGCCTTAGGCAGAGGGGCCGCCAAGGTGGCAAAAAAGAGGGAGAGGCAATCCTTTGTAAACAGGCAGGCTCCCTCGAGTCTTGCAACCCCAACGTAGTTTATGGGTTGCTGCTAGTAGGAAGCGTTCTCAAGTGCCGTGTAGGCCTCGTTGGACAATATATTGTTATTATGGTGAGCCCTAAACGCTGGATCGTTGCCCTGATGATGGCAAACATGAGCACTGGGAGAGACTACATGAGCACTGGGAGAGACTGGCTCCCACTGGATGCAACATTTTCTACCACATGGCAACCCACTCATGTCATGTGTGTGTGTGTGTGTGTGTGTGTGTGTGCGTGTGTATTCACAAAGCCTATAAAAAGCTGTCACCCTTGGTCGTCATTTTGCGACTAAGCATGGCAGCCACATGGCTCTTAGCACTATAGCCATTTCATAGCTCGTTTTTAGAGCATTTGACTTGCATTTTGACCGCTATAATGACATCAACACCACTGGTTAGTAATCGGCTTGCTCGATAGGTTTGGGGGAGCGTAGTCCGTAGGCGACCTAACCATGGTAACCGGCGGCCCTAGCTAGATCATAGGAGGGCAATGCCCATGGGACTTACCCTCTTGGAAGTGCATGAGACAACTGTGTGTGTGTGTCTGTGTGTGTGTGTGTGTGTGTGTGTGTGTGTGTGTGAGAGAGAGAGAGAGAGAGAGAGAGAGAGAGAGAGAGAGAGAAAGAGCTCGCAGGCACACTACTAATGTGGCCAACGTGCTGCAAGCAAAATAGTAGCACACTGTCTTTTCAATTATCCATGTTGTCAACCTAGATTCATTGGCATCTTCAGCTTGACGTTGGCCCTACGCCTTGCTCCACTAAATAGAACTAATGACATCACAAATCGTAGGTGGTAGCCCTACCTCTACAATACACACGCATGCTTTCAAGCTAAGTGCTGTCACTCGAAAACAAAGTAACCCCCCCTCCCCCCCCCAAAAAAAAAAAAAACCATCTTCGAAGCTCCATCAGAACGTGAAATAGCCAGTGCAAGCTCCTTTTCGTTTGCTGCCACCCACAACCAGTGAAGAGCTTGCATATTGTAGGCCTAGTGATTCAGCCTACTGTAGGCAACCTCATTTGCATAAGGGTCGTGCCAACAGTAGCCTCTTTAAATCGGGGACAAGGTGCCTTATAAAGAGAGTGCATGTTCTGTTGCTTTCATAGGTTTTACTCTTCAAATCTCTATGCTCTTCACAATAAAGATGCACCCTTCTCCTCAACAACCACCAATAGAGGAGAGGCAGAACCCAACATCTCTCTAGTCTTTGTGCGTGTGTGTGTGTGTGCAAGCGTGTGCGTGTGTGCGTCGGCAAGCTGTCTACTCATCTCCCATGGGAAAAGATTGTTCAGCTCCCACTTTTGCGTCGTGTCAATTGATTGGGTGCTCTGTGTCTGCTACCTTTGAGCGCTCCACCTTCAACATCATGTCGCGATGATGAGACATTCAAACGTGCTGGTTGGGGGGGGGGGGGGGACACAGAGAGAGAGAGAGAGAGAGAGAGAGAGAGAGAGAGAGAGAGAGAGAGAGAGAGAGAGAGAGAGATGTTGGGTGCCACACCAAGCCCTGCACACCACAACCACAAAATGACGTCGAGTAATTGAGGAAAGAAATAGCGTTGAGCTTCTCCTCTTGAGTGCCGTTGGTGCTCTTGGGTTGCGGCGTTGTTTTCAAAGCTCGAGGCTCTGTTGTCGGTGCGCACTGAAGTCCAAGGTGGCAAGCTAGATGCACGCTAACTCTTGTACAAACCAGAGGCTCTAGCTGCATGGAAATGGAGCCACATGTAGACTCAAGTCTGTCTTTTTAATAGATATATAAGACATAAGATGTTATACCTTCAAAAGGCCAAAATGACCTATGAGAGCAAACTGATACAATCTTTGGTGGATCTAGTACAATGTCTGGGCACAAAATAAAATGAAGTAAAATTAAAAGCTAAAATGAACATTAGTGTCTGAGGATACGCAGTCCCTGAGAGAGAGGGAAAAGAGAGATAATTTTAAATGTCATTGAGAAAAACCAAAGGAGCCTACGACGTGCGTGCCTCTGTGTGTGTGTGTGTGTGTGTGTGTGTGTGTGTGTGAGAGAGAGAGAGAGAGAGAGAGAGAGAGAGAGAGAGGTGAAATGAACTGTCATATTAACCGTCTTCAAAATGCCAAAATGACACGAGGGCAAACTAATGAAATCACCTACTTGATGGATCTAATACAACTAGTGTGGCCGGCGGCTCTCTCTCTCTCTCTCTCTCTCTCTCTCTCTCTCTCTCTCTCTCTCTCTCTCCCCTGCGCGCGCACTGTCCTGACTATTGCCGGAGATGCAGGGCCACACTATCGGATGAAGTAAATTGCACCACGTGGCACGTGGACCCTTGAATGTCTCTCTGCTTAATATATAGAATAGATGTCTGGGTACAAAATAAAATGAAGTTAAAAATAGCTAAAATGAACATCAGGTTGTCCGTGCGCACGCACGCGCGCGCGAGAGAGAGAGCAGTTATACACGCGCAGCCAGATCTTGGTGCAGGTATTCTCAATTTGTCATGCTCATCCCAGCTTGCCAATTTGCCTCCAGTGTCAAGCTCTGTGCGGGCGCCTACCCTCGCTCCAAGGCTATGAAGAGCACCCTTCTCCTCAACAACCATCAATAGAGGAGAGGCAGCACCAAACATCTCTCTCGTTTCTGCGTGTGTGTGTGTGCGCGCGCGCACCCACAAGCTGTCTCCTCATCTCCCATGGGCGGAGACTGTTCAACTCCCACTGGATCGATTTCTCGGCCTGGTTGCCCAAAGCTTTTGACTAAGATGTCAACACACGGGTTACACACGCTCGAACTCTCAACCTCACGATGGGAGGCGCTAGACGTACCGCTGCGTTGCGTGCGTGTACAACTCAAATGATTGGATACTATACTCATGGAGTTTGTTCCTCCATTGGACTATAAATAGTTCATCTATGTTTCAAACAACATATACATGGAATTGGCTTCAAGTAGAACAAACATACTCAATAAGCAATGATGCACTTACCCGATCTCTTGTTTGGGCCTTCTAGTAATTTATAACATCGTTGTTGGATCGCTCGAGGAATGATAGGGCCTGTTGCATACAGGGCTATATTCACCCCCCCTACATCTTTTGAGCCATTTGCTAGAGATCCCCCACCTTTGGTGGTCGATCACTTTCTGTTTTTTGCATTTGCATTTGCATTTAGATAATTGATAATTCTTAAATAGTTTTTGGTGATTGGTATTTTGCCACTACCCTTGACCACTTGTGGAAAGAAAGAGAAGGAGGGAGATCATGCTCAAGGTGACGACCTGGAAAGTTTAACAAAGGACCCACACACACTAAAGTGAGGTCATCTTCCTATTTTGAATCGTTGCCTAACGTCTTTAGCAAAAAACCAAATCTAAAGACGATCCTCGAATAGTGGAAGCTGAAGCTCGGCCAAAGGCAAGTTGAAGCTTGATTAGCGCACCCTCCTTCAGCCTCATCCACTCTCACCCTAGCCAAAGGGAGAAACACTATCTCCCTGCAAATCGAAAAAACTACGCTTACCTCAAATCGTCCTAAAACTGCTTCACCCATGATCATTAATAAAGCAACACTCCCTACAATTGATCAGCTCGTGGTCATCAAAGAAGCATCCTTTTGCCTTCTCCTACCTTGGCAATCTGTTTGCAACACCAAATCAACTCACTGTTTGCGTATAGCTCCTTCATCCTTGCCATCCCTTATCCTATCGCGTGGCTCTCTTACAATCGCACGAGTGCACTCAGTTTCCTTATGGAAGTTTATCTCTCGCATGCTCTGCTTAACTGATCTCACAGTCCCACATTCAGTACTACTCACAAGTCTCATCCACAAGCTGCCTTGTAACATCACAATCTAAAGTTTACACTCCATGCTCATTGAAAGCTTGCAAAGCTGCCCAGGAGGTCATCATCAATAATTTGCCAGCACTCACTACTGCATTATGTTACGGCCTCGGTCATCATCAATTGCGCTTCCATAATTGCCGACCTCATCAGCTGCGTTGCCGATGGTTACTTCACTGTTTATTCCCACTTTGGGCACCTTTAGATCATCATCAATCTTCTGCAAAGCGATTTTCCCTCTCCGCATTTCCTATCCATACAAAGATGAGACATTTCTTTTGGTGTTTGTTTCTCGCGGCCGAAGGCTATCAAAGAAGCATGTTAATTTAAACCCCTCAAAAAACTGCCTTCAAAATTTTCAACTTTTTTATTCTTATTAAAGGGGTTTCAATGAAGGAAAAGTATGCACTGCTAGGGGTTTTAAAAGAATAACTATCCTTTTGACTCTTAACCAAGCGTCACTCAAGGGGAGTACTTCTTTAAACAATTGCATTTGTATTTACACTATGCTCTACCATTGTAATGGGTTAGACACTCGCGTAGAGATAGTATCTCTATTTGCTAAGATCCTCATTGTATAATTTACAATTCTACGCATTTTGCATCCTATGCATAATAAAATGAGCAACATTGTATTATATGGAGATGATATGCTCTATATGATTTATAACTTATATGAAGATATGAACCAAGGGGATGATGAAGATGAAGATTACAAAGGACAAAAAGTTGATAAAGATGAAGAACACGAATAGGAATCAAGCATGAAGAACACAACTTTGACACTTGACCTTTACTCCTTATGATTATGATGTACTCTATACTTGAACCTAAGCATGATTAAAATGGCACCTTGTAAACCATAGAGAGATGTATCATGTTGAACTTCCTATGATGTATTAGTGGACCATTGCAAACCCTGGATGAATCACTAAAGAGTACCATGATTAGGTTTAAGGAGGAGCTTGTTAGGGTGAACCTCCTCATGGGAACCATCTTATTCCTATGACACATATTGTATGAGGCATACATGTATGCATACATCCATGACCCATGAAGACCCCATTAAATGAAATCCACAAAGACTTCATTTAAGAGGTCCATGATCTTTATCCTGTAGCAGCCTAGCTTTTGGCTATAAAAGCATTATGTATCTTGCACATTATAATCTAATGCATTGCTATCACTTTTTGCATATACATTGAGTCTACTCCTTTGATTAGTTTGTGATTAACTCCATTACGCTAATCATCCAATGAATACCACTAATACTCGTCCACCTTAACACTAACCCTGTCACTTAAGTGTGATTAAAAATTCATGATTTTGTGACACTTGTATCAAATGCGTTCTTTGTGCTTAGTGGAGAATTGATGGATAAAATTTGTATGATTGACTCAAGAATAGGAACTTTGATTATAAAGATACTCAATTGAACAAAGGGCTAAAACTACTCTCTGCTTGGGTATTCATTAAACTAGGAGACTACCTAAGGTAAAAAAAAGTTCACTTGATGACACATCCTGAAGTAAAGCGCCATCTTTTAGGGATGACTCAACATGCTATATAAATGTCTTGTTTAGCATTTTTGTGGCTTCTACAACCAAGCTAAACATGCTCACGAACTTGCAAGCTATGAGCCCCTTTACTTGAAGCCACTCTTTGGCAACCCTTCTTGATTGAGGTAATCCTTCATGAGGCATGCAGGGCCACAAGGCTTGCCTAGAAACAATCTTTCATGTATGCCTTCAAATGTAAAAAGCGCCCAGTTTATGGTGATGAGACAAGCTTATAAAACTACCACATCATGACAAGTGGCATCACTACCAATAAATATGCCACCTCACCTAAAAATGGGGCATTGGTTGAAAAAAAGGTTAACTAACTAATAATAGACAAGAACAATGGATTAGAATGGGCAAAAATACATATGCAAGGCCAACCTAGCCTACAACCATGAGATGCAACCTAAGATGCCACCATTTGGTGATGTTATATCTCCAATAACATCTCCTGGGTTTAGTTGCCTCCTCTCTTTCCTATGTGAATATCCTTGTAACCCTAAACCCCACTTTGTTTTGCCCTTGAGGTGGTTTTTCAAAAATTTTAAAATTTTTCGACTTGAGAAATAGTGCTAGTTGCCACACGTAGAGACAAAATTTTGTTCTAGCTTAGGAGGTAGATAATACCCGAGGACAAAAAATAATTGATCTTGTGTTGAATGGTCTCACCTTTCGAGTCCATTGAGAACTCAAAAACACAAAACCTTGGACATGAAGACAACAATATCTCTAACATTACAAGTGGAAAGTTCCTAGCATGTTGCCTTTGGTAGATTAATCAATTATTTTGCTAGCTCCTCGCTACAAAATATTTGGTATGTTGCAATAAAAAACATGGGGAAACCCTAGAGATCTTGTCTAGCCTCTTAAGTATAATGTGGTGAGTTTGCTGGAATCATATAAGTTCCTGTACAACATGGTAACCCTTGGTTGTATCTTGACAAGTCAGCTGCGGTAGAAGGGCTTTGGACAAAATTGCTGGACTACACCATGTGTAAAAGGCCTATTAAAGAAGGGAAGTAATGGGGTGTTGAAGGGGGGAGAGAGAGGGAAAAGTCCAATGGGGAACGCCAAAGTTTTAATGGCGCCTTGGTGGACATTGGTAGCACTTGGCGAAGAGGCCAAACTGGTCAATTTGGCGGATGAAGTTGACGATACTGGCCCAGCCTCCGAACCCTAGACCCACGACCAGCGTCCACACCACCACAAAGGTGTTGAGCAGATACATGGCGGTCCAACTTCTCATCCACACAGGTGGCTTTTCTACTGCATTCTGCACGAGCTCATTCAAATACTCATGAGTTCCATTAATCCACTGTAAGAGCGCGCGCGCGCGCGCGCACACACACACACACACACACACACATTGACTCAAGGTCAATCTGTAAGCACTTGAACTCACCTCTCGCGCAAACGTAGTCCTGTATGTTGCCATGTGTGCCAGTGCCGGTATGATATAAACTGTGAAAGTCACCAGCAAAGCACCAACAGCCGAGTTGATGGGTCCAAAGAAGGGGAAGATAATGGCCAAGAACCAAATTGGAAGTATGACAGGTATTCGAACCACTGCACGAAGCAGAATGCTTTTTGCTGTGTGGACCCCAATCAACTTCTCCCAGACAAAGTAAAGAGGAGTGCAGGCGAATCCAAAAGTGATGAACTGCAAAGATAATTACCATGTAAGTGGCTACGTGGGTCCGTTTTACCTGCATGACTGCTATAGAAAATTCATAAAAACTTGCAGCTTTAGGCCCATTTGCAGCTATCATCCACCGATAGAAGCCAGTTTGCCTAGGATAAATCTGTGATTGTTCTTCTCGAGACAAGCTTTACTGGTGTTTGTATGGTTAAGGGATCTTGAGCACAATTATCTTAAAGAAAAAGGTATGATATTTTTACGTCTGTGATGCTTAATCAATATGTCAGCTTTGCATGCTTTGATGTGTCAGGGGGTTTTGACCATTACTAGCTTCATTATTGTAGTGAATGTCAAAGCCATGCGAACAATTTTTATTGAGTCTTTATGAAGCCTTTAGCAACTAATGAGCTGCTTGCTGGGCAGTGGTCGAGTTTTCTACTTTAGAAAAAACATGGGAAAACTCGAGGGAAATTAATGATAACTAACGGCGTCTACACTATTTTCTTTCATTGTTCTACTTTCAATTCTACAGGTACTTTTGAAAATTGAAGATCATTATATCAAATGTTTTATTGAGCACTGCCATAATGAGCAGGCGGGCTGGCATCCAAAAGGTGATACTTGAAAATAGATTGATTGGGCCTCTATCAACCAAATGCCAGGGGAACTTCATTCTTCAAGGCCTCTCTATGTCTTCAACTATAATTTGACCTGCTGTTTCCTTTTTTCTCCAACTATTTGCAAACAATCAGCTGTGTTCTGTTCTTGTTTATAATTTGCAGGTAATTGGTTATGTACCTGATGTATCAGCATGAGAACGACTCCAGCATCACGAGCACGTGATTTGGGTAGCAGTGAAAATGCATTTCCATGGTCCAGTAGTTGGTCTCCAAAAGCCCAATACATGGTGCTTGCAGAGGGCAGTGTCAGCGTAAACACGTAGAGTGTGGCAAAGAGGTATATATACTTGAATTTTCTGGGCTTCCACATTGCATGCATTATCTCCCTGTGTCAATAATAACATGCAACGCATTGGTCAGTTTATTTGCAACAGAGGTGAATCATGTTGTAAGGTGGGAAGAAGCCCAAGCAGCCTACACTGTTACGGCATGCCCACCAAAAGTGTAAAGGATGTTTGTAGCTCCAGTGAAATACAGGACAAGCTTGGAGGGAGCAGAATGCTGTACATGGGGGACCTGGTGCCAAACAAGAATTGTCAGTGTGCGCTCTCTTTCTAACTACAGTGTGCAGAGAGCTTGTTTGATGCTTTAGAAGGAAACTGAATATGATGGTTCGAGTAAGAACCTGTTTTGTTTTTATCACAAAGTTTGCACGTGCACGCGCACACACACACACACACACACACACAGAGAGAGAGAGAGAGAGAGAGAGAGAGAGAGAGAGAGAGAGAGAGAGAGAGAGAGGATTAATTTTGTGTGCAGGTAATTCTACACTTATGAAAAAAGACAAAGCCATCACCTGCCCGTGTAGTGCTGCAGCTATGGTCATGTACCATGCTGTGTAAGTTGTCATACCAAGTCCCAAAAAGGACCATATCCGGTAATTGTGAAAAGAAGGGATGAAGACCGTCACCGAACAACATGCTCCGAAAATGTATGTCCATGTGCGCTTGTCCAAATGGTCATTGATATAGTAGATGTTACTGAGTTCAAGAAGGGTCAACACAAGTCTTAGATCAAGCCCTGAGAACTTATTCAAGTCAATGGATAGTTCGTGCACTACAGAAGTTTGGCTTGGCAATGGATGCTTGAGTGGGCGAATCTACCTTCCGCAAGCGATTAGTTGGATCACGGATCCAAACAGAAGGAAAATGCAGTTGAATGCCAGCCCTGCAGCTTTCCAATACGGCCCAAGGAGTCCGTCCAAAACCTCAAACCACTGTCAAGGTTCTTTATTGGTAAGAGCTCTCTCTCTCTCTCTCTCTCTCTCTCTCTCTCTCTCATGTTTCAGTGCTGAATACATTGCCAAAGGGACAGAATTGATTAGAAAGCTTGGTGAGTATAAGGTCTTTACATAGATATATTCATTTACCCATTCGTGTTCTTCCCTGGCTTTGAATCATGAACAAACATGTGCACAGCCAAGTTTTGTTTATTCTGGAATTTTCATCCAGCAGTGAAAATCAAAGAACTCTTTTGCACAAGCATCTATGTATTCGGTGCCTACATTATACAATAGCATTGTTGATTCATTACCTGAATCACATGGTTCTTAAAATTTACGTTTTCTTTCTCCTTTCTCGATCTGTACTCAACATACAAGCAACTTATCAAGTAGGCTGTCCAACTGCCAAGGAGTCCATAAAAGACTTGCAACACCACTCCTGACGTCATGCCAAGTTGCGAAAAAGAGTAAGGCAGGGTTAAGAGAACCTGAGCCACCTGCAAAAGCATGTAGATTATTTCAGTTTCTTAATCAATTTCATACATCAGGACCAGACTTTTATATGAATAATGAGACCTTATCCAACATTTTGTGGGCCGAAGATACTCAAAGAAGTACAAGGATAGGGGAGGTGCTGTTATGCACACTCAGATCCATCCTGCACGGACACAAGCTTTAGAAGCAGATAGTACAAGCTTATGGACTGGATACACGTTCAACTCAGCCATAGTGCCAGTACAGGCTTGCTCCTTGGCGGCTATTGACTACCACGAGCTGATGGGCTATACCATCTACCCAGGCCTAGCATCACCGCGAATATTTCCATGCTGAAACGTTTCACCTTTGAAATGTGTTGTACTACTGTGAGATGTTTCTTCTATCTACTGTTAAAGCCCATCGAAACATCGGACTAAAAATGCCCATAAATGGATTTTGAAAGACCCTAAAACCTAAAGCAGTGATAGCTCCGTTGCTACTGAAACGGCATGTGCTCACAAGACTAGCAAAGGCTCGAAATGTTTCACCCATTAAGACCCACGGAAACACATTTCATGGTGATCATGCAGGCCATGCCTGGATGAGTGTGCCGATAGAGCTGCCACACCCATTAAGACCCACGGAAATGCGTTTCGTGGTGATCATGCAGGCCGTGCCTGGATGAGTGTGCGGTTAGAGCTGCCACAAGATTTGAGCTTTTTTGTGGAAATACAACGTATGACGTAGGTGATCTAGTCAATCTTCCATCAGGACCCCTAATTATTCTTTGTAACGGCTGTTGATGCTTAGTGGTGGCGAATGCTGAGGCTGATTTTGATAGCGATACAGCAGGTGTTGCTCAGGGCCTACATGCATGGGAAAAGATGGTTTATCATGGGCTTGCTGACAAGACGTTTTCAATGAAAAAGTTTACTGAACTTGTCCACAAAGTATTAGGCCACATTTGCAAAAGATTAAATGGGGACATGGGCCTCTTGGCTCCTGCGAAAGCGAGTGCAAATATGTCAAGCATACGAGGATGCTTCTAATCCATTCCAGAAAATACTCATGGGACATGCTATCGACCAGCAATGTGCCAAAACTGTCGTGAATGAAATTTTTGGATCAAGATTTTTGGTTGTCAAGCCATTGCAATTCAATTGGGCATACTTGATGCCTAGAAAAATTCAGTGTGTTGCTCACTGGCAAATGGCTGGATTCCGCCTCGATTCCGCTTTCAACCATGATCTCTTTAATGCTCAAATCAAGTGTATGAATTGTGGTACAGGATTTTCTAGCCAAGCAGACATTTACACTACGGAGTATCTGCAAGCTACATCCATGAGGTGATAGCTTGTTTTATTGGTATGAGGAGGCTCATTAGCTCATATTTGATGTCTCTCCTTGACATAAATGATCCCTGCATTTTCCGTCGAAAACATGTCTAGCTTTGAGAATTGCATGCACTTACACACCCACAGAAGTGTCATATGTGCCTCAAAATTGCACACCAACACAAAACTCTCTCTCTCTCTCTCTCTCTCTCTCTCTCACACACACACACACATGCATAAGCAATTTTGTCAATGGTACCTGGTTGGAAGCACAGCTGAACCAAGCATCGTAGACGGAGCCTCCATGCCAAAAAAGTTGCTTGAGCTGTCCTTTGATCGTCGGGTCAGTGAGCCCATCTTGCTCTTGCTGGTCCAGCTCCATGGCTGTGTAGTTGCCAACCATTGCTTGTTCGGCCTCCTTGCGATCATTGGCGCCCATTTTTCTTGACGGTTACCTCAACCCTAGTTGAACTTGAGCTTTGTCTGCTTGTTGAGGTGCGAAGTGAGAGTCTCAACTGTTATTGCTGAGAGTGGTTCTCTTCATCCGGCTGACCTTCGAAGTAATGCAAGGAACAGTAGTAGAGAGAGGCCGAAGAAGTTCTCTTATACCAAAGCATCAGCCCATCGGGGGGAGAGAGAGAGACTTGTAATGAGAAGTACTATGTTTTTGCCTAGTTCTGTCTAGACAGAATGAATCTGAATCACAGGGCTAGCACGAAGAAGGCATGGAAGGCTAAAGAAGATGAATGGATGGAGAGAGAGAGAGAGAGAGAGAGAGAGAGAGCGAGCGAGCAAATAAACCCAGCAGCTGCCAGAGGAAATCTCTTTACTTTTAGTGCCGAGCTAGTATAAGTGTTGGAAGGATGGTGTGGGTGTGTGTGTGTGTTAAGGGGGGGGGTAGTGGGGGGCAAAGCAAAAATGGACCCAATAGAGTATCAATTCTGAGCGGATTGCTTTACCATACCCAAGCCGGTAGGCTGCCCATGCTCTCTCTCTCTCTCTCTCTCTCTCTCTCTCTCTCTGATTCTGAGTACCTCTCTAAACGGTAGTGCTCACCTACAAGTAAAGTTCATGCTACTTACTGGAAATCACAAGTGGAGTAACTTTCATGTCCCTTGCGCACTTTTTTTTTTCCAGGGACCCCCCCCCCCCCCCCCCCCCCCTCCCCCCCCCAAACACACTCTCTCTCTCTCTCTCTCTCGGAGAAGGGTCTCAAAAACACGCCTGAGCTCTCTCCCAACAGACGATGTGTGTATGTTTGCCCCGCTCCCTTTCCTCCCTCATATCACGCACTCTACGCGGCTACCCTCTCTCTCTTTCTCTCTTTCTCTCTCTCTGCTGACAAAACAGCAACAGGAGTTTGAGGAGGACGGGGGGGGAGTGGCAAATCTGCAGTCCACATCAGATTGATGAGCACATGATGGCACATGCTGTGCAGGTGGCACGGCTTTTGGTGATGACGTGGCTGCTGCCTCCCCATCATCATTGTGGCATGTCCACACACACGGGCGGGGGGGGGGCATGACGCATCATGCAGGCCACTCGTGCGCATGGGGAGCCGCCATTATTTGTCAGAGCCTTCCCTCGCCAGATTGGCTTCCTCTTTTACCCTTTCTACATTTGCCATACCTATAGGCTATTACCAACGTTTAAGGGCCAAGGCCCAACGCCATGAAATAAAAGGGTGTAACCAAATGAGACTCATAGATGTTCGCTATGTAAGGTGCCAAGGGAGGAGAGGTAAAGCTTTAATGGTCCCTAGCGAGGGGGTGTGAATTTGGAACGGGTGAACTAGGGGTGAATTAACCCTTAGTTCACTCCTCGCTCACCATGGCGATTGTATGGAGGAGATCAAAGCCGCACATCCCCTTTGAGCTGATCCCATGTGATAATAGTGACGAGCCCCCCCCCCCCCCCCTCCCCCCCCCTAACCCCCAAATGACGTTGCCGGCCCCCCAATGGGTCCTTATTAGCACTTAGTCGTCCCAAGTATGAGTATGGGCATGGCCACATGAGGCACAATCATTCGTAATGGATTGTGCCTATCGAGGCTTTTTTAAAAATAAAATGTTAGTTATGGATTCATTTTTTGGTCACGCAAAAGTTATTGGTACACTCTGTTGCCACGTGGAGGTTTCAAGGCAGCAACCAGCGGGTCACTTTTAAAATTGCAAGCGCGACATTGTTGCACAGTTTGGTGCAAGCCTTGCGGAGCGTCGTATGTAGCATCTGCATCGTGGCCAATTCGGGTGCGTCTAAGGCACACGGGTGTGCAGCTTTGCATTAATAGCTCTCTGGTGGCCCTTTTGCAACTATGCTAATTTTGGCATAGTTACCAAAGGCTATGCTCTATAGAATTGGTCTGGCTCAATCAATCGAGCCTCCCGTAGCCACCACTTATCATGTCAAGATTCAAGGTAATGCCTAAGCGCATCTTTTTCTTGATTACCTTGTGGGCCTTCTTGGCAGTTGTGTTATGGATAAACTCTCAAGCAATTAGTACGACGATACTTCAAACCTCGTGAGCTAAATGTACTCCAAGAAGTTTGTGCATCAAACATTCTTCTTAAACGATGTTGCAAACTTAGGATTGTTGCTTCACCATACCTCAATAGTATGCCAATCAAAGAGGCAATGACCCACTATGTCATAGAGCAATTCTACTACATATATACATCTTGGGAGATGATTGAGTAAGGAAACTCACTAAGGAGGGGGTCAGTAAGTGTGCCCAATTTTGTTAGGTTCTTGTTTCGATAATGGAATGCGATGAATCCTTCTTGTCAGGGATGAGTTTTGCATTTGATCTCACTCTCCCTTGGAAATTGAAATGGAATATGGTGTTTGCAATGTACCTTGCAAAATTGCCTATTAGTCACACGTGCAATTTCAAACATATCAATTATGTACCCATTACATACTGTTTACAAGGTTCAAACATCAACTATTCAAGATAGCTTGCATCCAATTGAATTGGGGAAATTGTCAAATGGGCACTCTCCAGAGTCTTCATTTCAATGAGTTATCTTTTGATCCCTTTTTCTTAGAACTAGTGTTGTATTAACTGGAGACACATTGAGGCTCTTCAAACTGTAAGCGAGCTATTTAGGAATGGTAATCGAGGTTGTCTTCTTAAGTTCAACCTAACTGATTTTATATATGCCAAATCATCTTGACCTTAATTGCATTGCACCAATTCCTTTCGATGAAGACAACCATGAGAAAATTTACTATGTCAAATTGAGTTAACTATGCACATAATGGCTAGCTTCGGTTTGTGAGCCCCTTGTATGAGGAGAATGCATTTATGAGCAGCATGGTTGCTTGGTAGATCTTATTAGTGATATTAGATGTTGGGCAAGTGTGGCCATATAGTACATAAGATCCAAGAGAAAGTTGGCAATGTGCTAGCTTAGCTACATGCATGTGCAACTCATCCATTGCACATGGAATGTAAAAAGAGACCCTATTGCGGTGGATGTCTTCACATCGTTCTTCTTGGGAGTCACTCGAATAGCTCCTTTTATAGCTTTGATTAAAATATGTACTTGAGACTATGCTTAGTGTAGTATTGTTCGAGCTTCATGTGCTGTTTTTTTACACTGTGTGAGTCTCTATAGTTCTCGCATCCATACATCCATTGCTTTTTACCATCACGTGTCCGTGCACGCACACACACATAACAGATACATATATATACTTCTCTTATTTGATGGGTTTTTCATAGGTTGACCTCGATAGTAAGTTGATGTTCGGCCGACACTTGTCTTCCACATTAACATATATATATATATATATATATATATATATATATATATATATATATATATATATATATACACACACACACACACACACACACACACACACACACACACACATATATATTTGGCTGTTTTTAGAGGGTGGTTGGTACAAGGATGATTAGTTACTTTAAGATGAATGCATATTTACTTTGGAAAGCTTATAACGTTTCTGTGTTGGATTTTTTTAATTTTTTTTTTTTTTGGGCGAAACTCACAATCGTGAGTGGATTATATTAACAACCCAAAAGAATTACAATTACTAGCCATGCTCGTGTTGAGCCATGACATCTTCCAGCAACCATCAGTACATCGGCTAATAGGGGACCACCCCGTGGCAAAGGTAGAACACTTGGTTGGCTAAGGAATAAACACTTACCCATGCAATTCTGATATTGCTTCAGTCACAACCTTGTTTCACTCTTCAAAGTTTCTCTATTTCCCAATGGCAATAATCGTTTCCTTGCTTTCTTCAACGATCTCCGTGAACCTTGTTGTTTCAATGACGTTCTCGAATAGTCGACAATTCATGGCCTTCCAGACGTGTTTAACGTAATAGATCCTAACAATTTGTGTATTGATTAGAAGTGGTTGGCTCATGAACACCTTCCCATCCAAGAAGAAATCGTTCTTGCAAAACCCAATCTTCCATGTCTTTTGAACCCACTTGCATGTCTTTCTTGCTCGGCCATAGATCCCCGAGAAGTCCTTGAAAAGGTGGGGGAGGTTCTCACTTGCTTATTTGCATCGCAGGCATCTATCTGGACCAATACCTCTAGCTAGGGCCTTCACCCTAGCCGGCAAGGCCTCCTAGAGTACATTCCATACAAAGAATTTCATCCTAAGCGGCCATTGTGGGCATCAGATGTTCTTTACAATTGTTACCCATCTTGCCTCTTGCCATTGCTTGCCCATTGTTTGTTCAGGGGGAAGAACCAATCCAATGAGACCATGAGGATGTTGTACTCCTCCTTGGTGTGGTTTTTATGGAAGTGTGTCTATGGGCCACCGCCATGCTTTCCAATCAAACCTAGACTCGTAGGTTGGTAGGCAACACTGTCAAGCCATTTTAAGACTCTATTTACCAACAATCTTTCAGTTCGAATGAGATTGAACAGGGAGGCTAGTTGGTCCGATCCTTTCTAGTCCTTGCTACCGTAGTCCCAATATTGGCTGAGTCGTTGGAGTCCTTTGTTGTTCATCTTTATGGCCACCTCCTCCAAGTAGGGTTCAACGGGATGCTTCCCACCTTAGACAGTCAAGGGGACCAATGAGACATCGAGTTGTGAAAGTATCTAGTTACCTCTCTCCATTCCAAGTCCTTTGTTGCTCTATTGCACTTTCAAGCAAGCTCGTCGATTAAGCCCCTAAGCTTCATATTAGACCACCGAGGGGCAAGCAACTTGTCGTGCAGATGTAGCCCCTTCCACTGGCCACCTTGTGAGCACAGATTGGCACTATTCATCATTGGGTTTGTCATAACAGCCCAAGCTTGATCTTACTTCGTGATTGCAACCACAAACTTAGCACACGGGGCCTCCGCGTGAGTACCAGGGTTTAGAGTTCTGGGACCGCCTTGCCCCATCGGTCTCGCTATGGCCTCCCAGCTTGCCCATTGCCAAGTTAGCAAGTCTTTATTGTTGTTTTTCCAGAGGAATCTTTTCACCGGTTTTAAGAACTCCTTCCAGTTGCATTAGCTATCTTAAGCAGCGGGCCATTAAATTCTATATATGGGATAAACAAATTGATCACTTCCAATCTGCTCGCGAAAGGGAGAAGCACACAATCCCACCTACGCGACTTGCTCCTTATCTTATCCAACACCCATGAAATATGGCTTGTAATCCTATGGCATTAATGTTAATCAACAACTTTGGTGAGCTACTTCTATATGTTCCTTTCTCTAAACCTCTTCCCCCCAACACACACACACACACACACACACACACAAAATAAATAAATAAATAAAGCAGAAATTTTTGCAAGGACATGACACAACCACAAAATCTTAGATCGAGTGAAGGATACATGTATATACATGTGTACACTTAACTGAGATGTGTACACCCAGGCCCCACATACAACCACAAAACCTTAGATCGAGTCAAGGATACATGTATGTATACATGTGTACACCCAACTGAGATAATCTGTATGTATACATGTATGTATGCATGTGTACACCCAATTGAGATAATCCTAGGTTATCTGTATGTAAGTTCCTTTAAAGGATGCAATTGTGCACCTATCCATCTTGTTAATTTTCCACTTATGTGTCCAAGAATTGGTTCAAATGGTCTACAGGGACATTCAACTATTTATCATTTGAAAGTTTGCTTGAGCATTTACTCAAAGGAGTGAAATCCATCATGGTTTACTACAAAAAAATATGTAAAACCGCATGATGTTTTAGTAGTATAGCAATACTACTTTACACAAATAAAAAAAAGGGAGCTGTTAAGTTCGTACACATGCTTTATGATTGACTTGATCATATGTATTGAAAGTGATAATAATTGGCGTTCCACTTGACAAAACAGTACATATTTATCACTATTGTTTGAATAAAAGGATTAAGAGTCTTGATCACAATGAAATAAATTATGGAAGCATTTTATCATGGGTGAATTTCTTTAGAAGGGGTTGGTATCTATTGTATTCTTCTTATAGAATCATCATATCATTGCAAAAAGCTAAATATGTAATTGAAAAGGGCATTTTGAAGATTCTACAAGACTTGCACACTCTGTGTTTACCAACAAGCAAGTAAACCTATGCCAAAATCATTTTTGCCTTTCCATTGAGACCAAATCACAAAGGGAGAGAGGAGATGAACTTTCTATATAGTATGCATAAGCTTTTATCTAATTGATACTAAATCAACAATGTAAACAAAAAGTCGATGAAACCATCGATCGTTTTAATGAATGTAAACACTTAATATATAGGAGAAACAAGGGCTTTAAGAAGGGGGGGGGGGGGGGGGGGGGGGGGGGGGGGGGGTTCATAACTAGTAAAATGATAGTGGAATTGTAATGATTCAAAACATTACAAGCTTTATGGCAATGCTTCTACTCATACCAAGCTCATTACAAGTATGGTGGGGAGGGGGTGCTTTTACAACCCACTAGGCCTAGAGGCTAGGAGGTTTCGAGGGAAGGGTGCACTTTAAAGTTTGCCAAGCCCAAAGCTGTAGTTTAGGTGATTGTTTACTTGAGCTTGTGATAAAGCCATAGGAATCTTGTGCCTAAAGCAAAGGTCTTGTCTCCCCTAAACATTCTCAACCTTAAAAGATCACACACACACACACACACACACACACACACACACACACACCATGCTACAGCCATAAAGCCCACTTTCCTTTTGCTTATTCTACCGCAAAAGTTGCAATTCCTTTGCCAAGTTATGTCCATGGAAATGTTTACGCAATTAGATGCACACAAGTCAAAGGAGCTCTCGAGACCTTTGCTATTGTCTTTTTGCCCTTTCCCATTCTCCTTTTCTTCTTCTCTCACAAACCTTTTCAGGCACAGGAATACACAATACATGCCTCTAACTTATATGCACTCTCACACTTCACATGTTTGCTTTATGAGCCACTGTGTACTTTAAAGATGTTCTCTCTCTCTCTCTCTCTCTCTCTCTCTCTCTCACACACACACACACACACACACACACACACACACACACACACACACACACAAATAAATGTAGGCATCCTTGCTTCTTCTTGTCTCCTCTCCGAAACAAGGTTAGATAAGAGCTTACCAAAAGTCACATAAGTAGGCTAATTACCCTGAGGTAAATGTACAAAATCTTTCCTCTATATGGACTCTTGAAGATTGCATGATTTAAACAAAGGCAAGATAAGGTGGTGAAAGAAAGGCATTGCCTATATGTGTGCTTATAAGAGCCCCTGATGGAGCATATGCAAGGATTCCGGAAGTGTTTTCGCGAGTCTTGAGAGAGCACATGCAAAGATAGTATGTGTGTGAAAGCATATGCTTCACCATCATTCTTGAGAAGTTGCTCACCCAAATGTTGATTGTTACCACCCTAAACATCTAAACCAATTAAGAAAAGGGGGACAGTCAAACGTGTTACCACTTTTGGAGTGGTGGGTTGGAAATTGAATCATTGTTCATCTTTGACCTTGTCAAACACTTGCAAATTCCCCCAATACTTTTTTCATATCAAAAAGTCCTTTTAATGCTTTTTCTTCACTAGTAAATGTCATTTTTCTACTGTAAAATGTTGAATAAAATACCGAAAATGTGGAGGGAGCTTATCACAAAAAATGAGCCCGGTCAAAATCAAGCGCGGTTGGAATGATTCACGGGCAATAGGGAAGGAAAGCAACATCCTTAGGGGCTAGACATCTAGTTGGTCAGTAGTTTCTTTTGCAAACAAGACTGATAAACTCCACGAAAAGACTATTATTCTATCTTGTCTCACCTTTGCATCATAAAGGAAAAGGTATCCTTAACCGTGACATGGGCATATTAAGTCCACCACTTAGCATTATTCTTTATCCACTCAAGCTCCTTACAAACATTCTTTATCCACTCAATCACCAATCAAGCAAAATGTACAAGGTGGGTATATACCTTTTTATGGTTGAGTAAGCTCTTGCAACTCACCTTTTGATGAAAGGACTAGAATATGCTCAAGTATGTGTGCATTTTTGTATTGCAAAAGCCAACAACCCCTCCTCTACAGAGTGACAAGTATTCAACCTCTCATATACTTTTTAACTAGTTGAGTGCAAGAATTATTGTGCAAAATGTTTAAGAATTTCTAACACTATAGAGTACCTCACACAAAGTACTTATTCAAGATCTTGGAAGATTTTTAACCAACTAAGCTGCCTTTTGGTAATAGGCATGGGGGCATAGATCCTTTCAACAACAGATTTTGTAGTTACAATTTAAGTGTGATTTCTCTCATTAAACCTACGTGTTGTGTTGCAAAGACAGTAGACCTCTCACTTGGGCTCTGTCCATTAGTTAAGATAGGGGATCCACGGTGATGCCTTTCCGGTGCAATTGAAATGACACATCATTGTATACCTTGTACATATGTCATAACTCCCCCCCCCCATCCCCTTCTTCCTTGTAGGGGAGGATATGTAGGGTCCTCATGGACCACTTTGCTCCTAATAGCCTGCATTAAAAAAAGAAGAAAAATTAGTAGCAAATTTATCATTTCTAAAGATTAGCGTGCCAAGAAACAAGAACAATAGGAGAATTAGTTTCTAGTTTGGCCATGGAAGCCAACATTCTTTGCCTACTTTTGGAAGTTTGCCCCATAAGATTTAGTGAGAAAACACAAAAAAATTTACTACCACCAATTCTTTTTGTTTTATTACACATGCACGCCTTAAGAGCCCACATTTTGCAACATTTGAGATTTTTAAATCTTCTAAACTTTCCAAACGTATGATTGGAAGGTCCATGGTGGTGGAAGTGCTTGTTGCTAATTGTCTCTCTCTCTCTCTCTCTCTCTCTCTCTCTCTCTCTCTACAATCCTTCCTTGTCACGTTTTCTCTCTCCCACTTTGCAAGAATGAGATGCGAAATTCATGAGAGAGAGCAAAGAGGAGGGTGCATGCACACGCATATACACACACACATAGAAACAATCATTATGTTAGGTAAACATCTATGCATTAGAACTTTGCATAGTAGGCACAAAATAAGGTTTTTTTATTGATGGCCTTGCATCACATGCATGTGATGTTGATACACCTTTCCCATTTGTCAAAGTACGCCTACATGCCAAGGCTACGATACGTTCTTTGCCTAGATAGTGCATTGAAGATATCCACTTATGAAGAAATACAAAGTAAATGTGGGTGCATGCAAGGTAGGGATGCCTCTTTGCCACATTCTTTGGTTGGCTTTGTGCAGATTCCCTTGGTGTTTGGAATGGTTCTGCTACAGCTTTGGTAGCCTTTGGTGTATCGGATTGCTACTAGGGAAGAATATGAAGCCACATATGCTACCCAATACCCCCCCTTCTTTGAGCAATTGGTGGACCTCCTTGCACATGAAATTTGTTCCAAGTTATACATGCCAAATAGTTAGTGCTACGCCAAGCCGATGTCTATGTTGTTCTCCACCACATGGCAATGCACGATGTGATTTGGGCAAATCAAAACCATTTGGCAGACCAAAGCTTTGAGGTGCTTGCAAATATTCTTAAAATGAGGGAGCTAGAATTCCCATGCTAGAGCCTGCAATAGAGTACCCACATTTTTTTATACATATCCTTCCATCGTTAGGGATGCCACTACATGTCACTTTGCTCCTATTTGCATTCGACAAATTGCCCTCATTGCTTCATTTATCCTTTGCTCTACTACAAAGGGGCCACCAACCCCCAAATTTCATGAATGATTTTACTTTTCATTTTGAAGGCCTTAAAGAAATTCCCCTTTTCATTCTTCAGTCCGTCTCCTGCACCCAAATTCTACTTGATCTTGGTGATGTTTATGTTTAGAGTGGGGGTCGCTCAACAATGTTTTTAATGGAGGGTGAAGTGTCATCCCAATGGATAATGTGTATCTCCTACTAGCTCAATCATCAATCAATGTGTGGAAGGTTCTTGTCCATGTAATCTCCATTGTGCCACCATTGCCATATTAGATGAGCTTTGGATGTCGGAGCTTCCTTGAACGGTGCATGTCTCCACTTTTCACAAGTCCCCTCATGCATCTCTTGCCAGTTGAGCGTATGTACTTTGTGGTATGTTGAATGATGCTTTTTTCCCAGTGAAATAGGAAGGATGAATCTCGTCCATCCATCACCTTGCCCTAGCCACCATTAAAACACATTGTATTTCATTCCAATTTTCTTGACCTTCAACCACCATGAAGCCCCAAAAAACTTCTCTATCACACCCCTTGAGGGCATCACTAGGAAATATGGAAATATAGCATCCCTTGAGCGTGTCATTGGTAAAAATGTAAATATAGTCTCTTTTTGCACCATTTCTACATACAAAGTGCTCGAATTAAAAGAGGCAGAACTCCCCGAGTCGTACCCATGCTTGGTCATCACTTCATTCAAACACTCCGAGAACAAGAATCGCGATTCCATGTTCTCCTCCTTTATTTTGCATGATGTTATGCTTAGAAGGTCTTGCATGCTAAATGCCTCAAGAAACCTTGAATTATCCCTTTGCATGTCTTGAAACAATCAAGTGTTTTGAGAGCAAGCCCTAGAATAACAACATACCTTGGATCATGTACATGACATGCCATGGTGATACCCAACTAGTGTGATCTAACTATATCTAGGCACTACAAAAATCACTACATCTTTTTTCCTCATTTGATTCACCAAATCAACAATGGTCCCATAGTCTTGATATCTTGAAAACAAAGCGCTTATCCCCTTCTTTTCCCTGTCCTTAAGAACTCATTTCCATGGAAAAATTTCTACATGCATTCTTGCTTGAGTTTGAGTAGTGTGTCAAGCCTACATGAATCTTTGGTTGGGCCATTCTGCATCACAGATAAGAATCTTCAAAATCTGCCCACACAACACACTATAAGTCTCATTGCTAATTGTCACGTTGGTGCAACCAAAGATTGCCGATGTTACAAAAGGTGGGAAATGTGGCTGTGGCTACAAGCTAGAGCAAACGAATGGATTTGTACAATAGCTAGATGCAGAGCAAACAAGGGAATTAAGAAATGTATGCTACATGTGGTTTTTCAAGTCTAAATTCTTGGTTTTGATGCTATTTGATTTGAATGCTCAAAGCTAATCAAAGTGCAAGTTTTGAAGTGTACGCTACATGTGGTTTTTCAAGTCTAAATTCTTGGTTTTTTGCTATTTGATTTGAATGCTCAAAGCTAATCAAAGTGAAATTTTTGAAGTGTCCACGGAACTCTTCAACCCTATCAATTAAATAGTGCTATGATCATCGAGCTTTTGTAGCGAAAAGTTAGTGTTTTCAAGCTTTTGGTCAGATGGTGCTTATGTGGAGAGAGTCCAAGTGGTGATCAGAGCTATGGATTTGAAGTGCTAAACATGCTCTCTGAGTTGGGCTTCATAGATCCCAATTTGGAGTTCAAACAAAGAAGATATGGCTATTTGAAGTTTTTTCAGGGTCGGGTTTGTAGTGATTTGGCCTGCTTTGGAATGCATGCATTGGCAGCTTCTTTCAGCTCGCTAAGAATTTTTACCATAGTACTTTCCCAGAGTTTTGAGGTGTGCTTTATGGCTCATTGATAAGATCTATATGCACAAAGATATCCTCGATTGAAGTTGGCAATGAACTAGTACAATGGGAAAATTTTGATTTTTTTCGATTTTCACGAGCCTGGTACGTGTGATTAGGAATCTCAAAGGGTGGGTTGAAAGTTCAAATTCAAAATTGGATATACAAGCTAGGAAGTGCTCTTTAAGGCTTAGCAATTTGAGCTTTAGGTAGGAAGCTATAGCTCATTGAAAATGTGCCCAAAGCAAGAGGAAAGTTGGGGAGCTCCCTCTGCAATGCGGCTATTGCAGCGACTTCTCCTTGCTCGCATGCGGCATTGATGTCACAAGAGGGTGGTGTTGGGAGATGTTTTCACCATCGATGGCGGCCCTAGGGTGACAAGCAACGATCCATTTGCTTGCTTAATTGGGGGGGTTTGCCACTCGAGCGCCCAAGGGCCGTGCCCTTTGAGCCAGAATATCCCAAGCCTACTTTGCAGATAATGCTGAGCAAATGTGAGGAGTAATAGAGCTCTTCACAGACAACATAATCAATGTATGAGCCTACGCATCTATTACATCCCAACGAGCTTGCTCAGTCGTAGGCAAAACAGCTTTAGTAGCAGCAACCCTACCATTGCCAAAAGCTGCAACATCCTCAACATCGCCTATATCCTCAGAACAGGGATGGACATCAATGCCCTACACAACATTCCAAATGCACTTTGACACAAGGACATATTGCATCATGTAAGCCCACGTAGGATAATTGTCCCCATCCAATTTATCATCAGCAACAAACATCTTGAACACATCTATGTTGTTATCAGCCGTGGCAAATGCCTGCACTTGATGTGAAAATTGTTTAAAAAGAGGAGAAATGAAGCAGGCTCAGCATGTGGCTATATAGCACAACCTATAGAAGATTGTAAGGGGTATGTTATGCAAAAAACGGCATTCGCAAAAAATTTGCACAAAATGACGAAATTGCTTGCACAAGGAGTACTGCTTATAGTGGAAACGAAGGCCAAAATGATCCCGAATTGAAAATTTGAGCATATTGAGCTCTATGAGATCTCTCGAAGTATTTGTTGCAAGGAAACACACACAGCTTGGAGAAGATGAAGCTCAAGGCACACAATATAGAGCAGTATTACTTGGTGTGCAATGGAAAGATAAGATAGCCCTAGAAAGATGGGCGTATATATAATGCATGGTAACAACTTTTAGATTGGCATATCTCTAGAAGACCAAGTGAAGATGACATTTATCACTCCATGGGGTGTTTTGCCTACCGTAGGATATCCTTTGGCTTGGTGAATGCTTATGCTACTTTGTAGCAGTGGATAAATTGGGTGTTTGGTCCCTCTTTGGGTAAGTTCGTGAGGGTATATATGGATGACACTAGTTTTTATAGTTCCAGGGTTGAGTATTTGTCAAAGTTGAAGCTCCTTTTTCAAAGATGAGATGAAGAAGGTGGCCAATTGAACCCCAAAAAGTGTAAGTTGATGCAACCTTAAGCTTACTTACTTGGGCATGTGGTATCTCAAAATGGTATAGAGAAGGTGAAGGCTCTTGAGTTGATGGAACCCCCAACAAATGCTCAAGGTTTAGCTTCATTCGTGCATATATTGAAGTATTCTTAGAGGTTTTTCTAGATGCTTTCCTGGTATGTGTATCCACTTAAGCTTTTGACACGGTTAAGGATATTCTAAGTCGGGTGCCTATAGTCCTTGAAGGGGTCACTCAATAATTATGTGACTATCATGTGATTGAAGCACAAGGGATTATTAGATTTCATTTTTCTCACATTTTCACATACAAAAGAGGGGTATCCTAAAATGAATTTGGGAAAAAAAATTCCAGATTGAGTAGAAAAAGGGTTTATTTTATTTGTAAAAAAATTCATTAAAAAAGAGTTTTATAAATAGTTCTTGAATGCACACGATATACAAAATTTATACATAATGACCCCCCATGAGCTATAGTTTGTCCACCAAACAAGGAAAATCATTTTATGTTTCTATGACAATGGGTACGGTTGTAACTGGTGTCGGTTTGTTGCAAAACATAAGCAAGTGCTATAATCTGGTGGCCTTCTCTTATGGGGGATGTTCATTGCTAGTGCAAAACTTGCCATGAATGCCAAATCATGGGAGAAACAAAGACAAGTAGCAAAGTCACAGGGAGCTATCATTGCTCATAATGCGTTCAAGAAGTGGGGTTTAGATGCAATTGGTCCTCTTCTCAAGTCAGCAAACGGTAAAAGAAATATGTTATTGTTGCCATTGAATATCCTACCAAATGGGTTGAAGCACATGGAGTTAACGAAGTGATTACTTATATAGTTGTTGAGTTTGTGTTTGATTATATTTACTGTCTGCTGGTGTGCCATGGATTTTTATTAGTGATAGAGATCAAGGATTTTTTTGTATGATGTTAATGCATGTTCTAGCTCATAAATTGGGTATTCAACAAAAGTTTTCTTTGCCATATAATCCTCATTGCATTGGCTTGGTGGAGAGAGCAAATGGGAAAATAATTAAGATGCTCACCAAGTATATCTACAAGCAAGTGGAAGAATTGGAGGCCAATTTGGTTAAGTGTTTGTGGGCTTATAAGGATTCTTCCAAAGTGGCTTCTAACTTCGCACCGTATGATTTAGTTTATGGTAAAGAATCAATCTTGCCTATACATGTATAGCTTGGAGCATTGAAAGGTATATGGCATGTTAATAAATCTCAAAGAGATATTGTATAATATCGGATCACTTGTCTTGAGACCTTGGAGATGAACAAAGAGTCTATTGCGACTTTTTATGTGAAGCAAAGAGAGAAGAGAGTTGACAAATTCAATCAAAGCTTGTCCAAAAAGGGTACACGGGAAGGAGATTTGGTGATGAATTAAGAGATCTATTTGGATTTTACTTTGCAAAGAAGTTTAAGAAGAAATGGACAAGGAATAGAAATTTTGTTCTAATGGTACAAATCAATTGGTAGTGATGAATGACAAGCAATTGCGGCACATGGTGAATGGAGTTTGCTTAAAGCTCTATTTTGACAAGTCATTGGCACACGATGTGAATCAACGGCAAATCAAGGGGGTGAGCAACCCACATAATTATGGTTTTTGGTAGCCATGAATAACACTTTGTATGTATGGTGGAATACAATTTTTGCTTCCAATAATAGGTTTGCTTAGTGTTGCAATTTTCAAGTTCAACAAGCAGGATTTGGTTGAACATAAATGTTCAACAAGGGGGTTGGGCAATGGTGGTGCAACTAAATACTATTGATGAGACAAGAGGTGGGAAATGTGGCTATGGATACAAGCAAGAGCAAGATAATGGGTTTGTAGAACAGATAGCTGTTAGGGAAAATAAGGGAATTAAGAATTGTATGCTGGCTTTTTAGGCTTGGTTTTGATGCTATTTGATTGGAATGCTTGAAGCTGATCAACCTGTAAATTTTGACGTGTTTTTATATGCCATCCGAACCACTCTCCAACCTTGTCTTTACAACTTATCAAATGGTGCTACGGTCATCAAGTTATGGTAGCAGGAAGTTAAAAGTGTTTTTTACATGTCCTGATTTGGAGTTCACATGGAGAAAATACAAAGCAAAATAATGGGTTTGTACAACAGATAGCTGATAGGGCAAACAAGGGAAGCAAGAATTGGTGGCTTTTTAGGCTTGGTTTTGATTCTATTTGATTGGAATGCTTGAAGCCGATCAAAGTGTAGATTTTGACGTGTTTTTATGTGCCATCCAAACCACTCTCCAACCTTGTCTTTACAACTTGTCAAATGGTGCTACGATCATCAAGTTATAGTAGCAAGAAGTTAAAGTGTTTTTTACAGGTCCCAATTTGGAGTTCACATGGAGAAGATATGGCCATTTGAAGTCTTCCTAAGGGTCGGGTTTACAATGATTTGGCCCACTTTGAAATGCATGCATAAGATAATTTTTTCAGCTTACGAGGGTTTCACCATAGTACTTGTTGAGAGATTTGACGTGTGCTTTATGGCTCATTGATCATATCTATATGCATGAAAATATCCCTTTGTTGAAGTTGACAATGAACCGGTACATTGGAAAAAAAATATTATTTTTCAATTTTCATGGGCCCGGTATGGGTGATTGGGAACCTCAAAGTGCGGGTTGAAAGTTTGAACTCAAAGCTAGATATGCAAGTTAGGAGGTGGTATTTACGAGTCGACGATCAAAGTTGTGAGCAAGAAGCTATAGCCCATTGAAGATGTGCCCAAAGCAGAAGCAAAGTTGGGAAATTTTATGAGCTTGAGAGAGGGTTTCAAAGGGAATCCCATGAGCTACTTCCATGTGGCGCTTGGATAATCCTACATGTGAACTTTTCATTGAAAATGGGGGCTATATACCTCGTAGGCATTTCAAAGGGGACCCTCTCCCTTTGGAGGAGCTCCCTCCTCAATGTGGCTATGGCAGCGACACATTCTTGCTCATGTGCGGCGCTATTGTTGCATGAGGGCCGTGCTGAGATATCTTGATGGTGCGATAATGATGAATGATGGTCCCTTCGCCTTTTGAGTTTGGCAAGGGAAGTACTTGAATGCAATGTGGGAATGTGCATGGAAAGTGGTGGAAAGGAGTTAGAGTTGAGGGGAGATAAGAAAATAATTTTTTGAGGGAGAGCTTTTGACGACAAAAGGGAGCACATCACACACACACAAAAAGAGAGAGAGAGAGAGAGAGAGAGAGAGAGAGAGAGAGAGAGAGAGCTCATTTGGGGGGGTTTATTGGGAAGAAAGGAAGGATTTCAGGCTCAAAAAAGAAGGTGGTTTCCCTTCACATACTTGGGATCGAGAGGAGCTCAAAGAAGCACAAAAAAGGAGGAGAAGAAGGGTCAATTTCATCATTGTATATGCTCAACCAATGCAAATCAACATGCCATAGCCATCAAATATTTCCTGATTTAGTCATGTCAAGATCTTTATTGGTCTTTCTCTTGTTTTTGTGCAAGTCCTTGGTATTGTGGGTGTCCACCACTCGGTGTGGTATTGTATGCAAACCAGAGAGAAATTGTGAGAGATAGGGAAAGTGTTGGAGACATTTCGGTTGCTAAACGGTGGTGAACTGTTTAATTGTGAGGAGTTGTGAATATTTTAAGAGAAATTGTACAATTCAGTGTGTGTTTGAAAGTGGATCGGGATGCAGCGTGTGTCTTGTGCTATAGAGAGGCAAATGTGTGCATACTAGGTGTGTTTTTAATTCACTTTTTCCACCAACGTGCATCTTTGTTTCCATTATAAGAAACAAGAACCATTTACCAGTTTAGTGAACAAAAGGACCCATTTCCTTTACAAAGCATTTAGTGATCGTCAGTCTTACTCTATTAGCTACTAGAAGCTACTAGAAGAGAAGTAGGGACATATTCCTTTGATATATACATATGCACTTTTTGGGCTCTTGCTTGTTAATCAATGCCCAATACCTTCCTAGCCTTGGCCCTTGTCTTATCTATGTGTGCTTTAGACTTGTTATCGTGGACATTGTGATATTGTCCCGTGCCATCAATCACCCTCTCAACCACCGCTGCCAATGCCACCACCATAACTACTCGTTGAGAGGGGTCTCACATCAAAGGATTTATCCGGTTCTCATTCTCCCATGGGCACACTGGCTCTCTAGTCACCCTCCAATGCTACACCCCCAATCCCACTTCACACCATCTTGCCCACCACCTAAGGGCTTAGCTCTATCCCTCTCTCCTCTGAGATGCCCCTTGCACTACTCTCACTATTGTTCTCTCTGCACATTGTCATTCCCTGTCCACATTGAGTAGCAACAGAGATCACATCAAACCAACTTGTCATTTCACACATGGTACTTTACCTACCTACACCTTGTATCATTTCTTTCAATTTATGGCTTTCCCTTCCTCTCCCACAATCCCCCCCACACGACCTCCCACTCCCACACTCCCCCCTTCATGCCCTTCATCGTTCTTCACACATTAAAAAATTGTTTTAAAAAAACTAATAAATATCCCCCTCTCATGCCCTCTCTCTCTCCTTCCCCCTCCCTCTCCCCGCTCTTTGCTCTCCCCCCCCCCCCCCCCCCCCCCCCCCCCCCCCCCCCCCCCCCCCCCCCCCCCCCCCCCCCCCCTTCTATAGCAAGCTCTCTCCCCATTATATCCCATCCCCCCCTTCCCGCTCACATACACACTCTAAATCTCTCCAACATGGCCACAAACACACACACGCCTTACACTCCCCAAATGCATGCCCTATTTCCCCTCTATTCACATACGTACACACATACGCACCGTGCACATGCGCACATCAAAAAAAGGCCCAATCTAGGCTCCCTCTTTAATTTTTTCCTCCCTTTTATGAAAAAGTAAAGGCTTAATGCTACGCCTTCACTTTTCCTCCAAATTTAACCCTCTTACTTGGTGTGTGTGTGTGTGTGTGTGTGTGTGTGTGTGTGTGTGTGAGAGAGAGAGAGAGAGAGAGAGAGAGAGAGAGAGAGAGGGTGTTTGTGTGTCGATGTGAGTTTGCATTCATGTGTGTGTGCACTTGCGTTTGCAGGTTTGTGCATGTGAGTATATGTTTGCATGCATGTGCATTTGTGTGTGTGTGTGTGTGTGTGTGCACACGCACACACACGTTTCTTTACAAGTGCGTGTGAGTGTGTTTGTAAGAATGTGTGCATATGGGGCTCCATGTATGCATATGCATGCACACATTTTTTGCATATGTGTGCATATGTCTATGTGCAAGCATGAGGGAGAGAGGGAATGGAAGAGAGGAGGGGCCAAGCAAGCCTAAGAGGGTTCAATTTTATTAGACACTTTGTTTGCTTCTTTTGGTTTGTGTCTGTGTGTGTGCGCACACACACACACACACGCGCGCGCGCGTTTGTGTGTGAAAGAAAGAGAGGAGGGACCAAGCACCCCTAAGGAGGGTTCAAATTTATTAAATGTTTTGTTTGTTTGTTTTGGTTTGTGTGTGAGTGAGTGTGTGTGAGTCTACAGGAGTGTGTGCGTGCATGTGCACGTGTGCGCTTGTGTGTGGGAGAAAGAGAGGGGGTGGAGAGGAGAGAGAGAGAGTGAGAGGGAGGGGGAGAGAACTTGCTTGGAGATTCCTTTTTTCATTTTTTTGTCTTTGTAATTCTTTTTTTAATTATCTCTGATGTTGTGTGTGTGTGTGTGTGTGCGTGAGTGCATGTGTGCTTTTGCGTATGTGAAAAAAGGGACAACTCTTTTTGTGTGTGTGTGTGTGTGCAAGGATATGTGTGTGTGTGTGTGTATGTACATGTGTGTGTGTGCACGTAGAGAGAGAGAGAGAGAGAGAGAGAGAGAGAGAGAGAGAGAGAGACAAAGGAGAGCAAAGATTGTGCAATTGATGGAGGAGAGAAAGAGACGAGATCACCTACAAAGAAGGGGAGTAGAGGTTGTGCAATTGATGGAGGAGGACTAGACGAGTGATGTTTTGGTCAAAGAACCAAAGGGGGATGAGGTAGGGGGAAATTAGGTGCCAATTGATGTTGTAGGCTTGGGGGTGGTCTTTTCATTTCTTAAAGTCACTCTTCACTTATGCACTTAAGATATTTTGAAAGGCTTTTTTATTTTTCCTAGATTGGGGAGACATTATTGGCTATAATGTCAAACACTTTCAATTGCTCTACCCCTCCTAAAATTCTCACCAAACTCAATTGATGGAGGAGAGAAAGAGACGAGATCACCTACAAAGAAGGGGAGTAGAGGTTGTGCAATTGATGGAGGAGGACCAGACTCCAATTGATGGAGGAGGACTAAATGAGTGATGTTTTGGTCAAAGAACCAAAGGGGGATGAGGTAGGGGGCAATTAGGTGCCAATTGATGTTGTAGGCTTGGGGGTGGTCTTTTCATTTCTTACAGTCACTCTTCACTTATGCACTTAAGATGTTTTGAAAGGCTTTTTTATTTTTCGTAGATTGGGGAGACATTATTGGCTATAATGTCAAACACTTTCAATTGCTCTACCCCTCACCAAACTCAATTTCTTACCCTCGTAAATCCCCCTTACCCCCCAAAAATAAATAATAATAATAATAATTTATTTTTCCTATTTATTCCTTTCCCATGTTATCTCCCCTCTGCTTTTTGTATTCACTTCTTCTTTCCTTTATTTCTCTATTTTTTATAAAAGTTTTTCCCTCCCCTCTTTTTGGCGTGCCCCAAAGGGTAAGGCCTAAGTGATGCCTCTCTTTTTTGCTAATGAAAAAGGGGGATTATTTTTTAAAAATCACAATTTTTTCATTGGATGATGGAGAGTATACTCATTTCAAAGATTTGAGGTCTTAGTAGTGGCAGACAACTCGTTGTATCTTGATGGTCTTTGCATTAAACAAGTGATGAATTGAGGACCACCATATCCGGTAGATTCTCTCTCTCTCTCTCTCTCTCTCTCTCTCTCTCACACACACACACACACACACACACACACACACACACACAACTACATTGAGCTGTATGGTTTTTGAAGCAAAAGACGAAGAAAATTTGTGGTCTTGCAGTGATTCCTACGCAGGGCAGTGGGTGTAGAGGCGACCAAGTAGAGAAGGCTAAGCCGAAACATGATGGTGGAGAGAGGTAGGGAATAGAGAGGAAAGAGCACACATGGAGGAGCACAGACGAGGGGCGAGGTGCATGAGCCCACACAGACAACACAAAAGTGTCGATTGTAGGTAAAGTACGCTAGTGGTTCTCTCTCTTACTTTCCCAAACTCTCTCTCTCTCTCTCTCTCTCTCTCTCTCTCTCTCTCTCTCTCTCTCCCCTTACTCTCCTGCACGCCATAGCTCCAGCGGCCCGTGAGCCACCTATCAGTCCTGGACTCTCCCTCTTACATAACTTATCTACCTTCATACTGCTTGCTAGGACTTCTTAGGCTTGTGTGCTGCTGGTGTACGATCTACCAACCTCTACCTCTTTACCCATTTCCTTGCTCGAGCCCACCTCTGGAATGCTATCTTGCTTTGCCCAAAGCCAATGTCTGTGACCATCGGCTCCATCACAGTGAAGATGACCAAGAGCTTTGCTACTAGCACGACTGGAAGCTATGAGCAAAAAAATTTGAGAATCATGGCGATGATGAGGCGAGTTAGACTGTCATGGTCTCGCACCTACGAGCCGCAATCAAAAGTCTATAAATGCCACCTAATTTTTATGTGTTGATCTCAACAAAAATACCTTGAGTGGTCCCATCCCTCTTGGCATTGTGTCATTGATAGCTGCCTCATACCATGCTACTAGCAACAATTCTTGCAAAGAATCTATGCTTTCTTTTATTTCTTCCCAGAACACACATCGAAGTGTGTTCGCTCTCTGCGACTAGTGGATTTCTACCTTCTGTGATTTTCTTCTTAGTTTTATTACCATTGTTATTTGTGATGTCATGGCGGTTCTTTAAATACTGGTTTACATGTTGATTTGAATGTGATGCAAGTTGAGGACAATGGAAAACGGAAATTTCCTAAATGTGAATCGACCTTTATGGTCAAGTGTTTGCATTCAATATATAAATACACAAGAGTGGTTGTAGAGAACTTGGGATTGCATGCGTAGAACCAGAAGCTCTCACCCCAACTCTATTGATGAATCCATGGCACTCCTCTAGACTTTATGCAAGGGACCTCTTATGAACGAGGATCCAGACCTTAGTAGAACAGATCTTTCCAACAATGAATTTTAGGGCAACATACTTGAAGACCCTAATGATGTTGAGCCTGGGGCTCAACTTGCTTGTGGGTGCCATCCTAAGAGTGTAATGCATCTTAGAGCTGCGTCTCGCACAACATATAGAGAGACTGGAGCGCATTTTCTTGTCATGTGTTGTAAATGACAAAGCAGTGCAGATGCACTGTCTGCATACATCGCTAATGTACATGCCTATTTAGAGCAATTACTGCAAAACGAACGCAACATGTTGCAATTGTAACCTTGTTTGGAGCGTCTCCGAGGTGTAGCCAGTGAAAATTGTGAACGATAGGTTGGACAAGTTGGTTCCAATGTAAAAGTTGGCAAAATCCATTACTTTATAGAGGGTACATCATGAGGAAAAATCCACGTAAGTGCTACAACCACCAAACAGGACCTCGAATTTTGTGTACAACAGAGAGCTACAACCGTTGTAGCCACATGGTGGTACAAGGCTCTTAGAACCATAGCATTTTTGGACCTCTTCCATCATGAGAGTGTACTCCGTCTTAGAACCATAGGATTTCTGGACATCTCCCATAACAAACTTGAAGGATTCAATTTCTCCTTTGTGGTTCAAATTGATATGTCTAACAAATACATCTCTAGCCCAAATCCTTTCAGCTGGGCAATTGAGCGTTGCTTCTTTAGTAGGTTTTGAACTCAACCCAGGTCTATGCGGTGAAACCTTGTGCCAATGTGTCAAAAAATAACCTCGAGAAAAAAATCTTAGACTTTGGCATGGCATGGCCAATAAGTGCATTGGGCACTCACTTGAGTGTGAGCACATTGGCAAGGGCACCTCACTATGTGCCTCCACACTCCACATCACTTCCAAAGCTTTAGTGCACTTTTAAAGGGGACATCTCCTCATTTGGTGTGATCTTGCTATAGCTCCTCATTGGAAAGTGATCTACAGACAAGGAATTCTTTTAAGATGGAAATCTGGTAGGTTGGTTAAGGCAACTGGTGAATGAGAGGCATCGGTTGGTTAATATGGTCTACCCATGCACGAACTTGCAAAATAGAGATAAAAACTCATCACAATTCTTTTGCAAAAGACTGGGTTTTCTAATGAATCCTAGTGCAACACATTGGATTATACATGCTCGCAACATGATACTTAATATGGAACTCCATAAACCCCAATAGAGAACATTAAACAAATATGATTTTTCTCATAAAAAATGATTCATCCAAACACGAGCCGATGTGTTGCTTTATCATCTTAGTAGTCCCTAGTTTGATTGTCCATAGAGGATGAGAGAGAAAGCTGGCTTGGATTTTTTTTCATAAAGCTAGCTAAAATTGATGTGCCCTTTTCATTGACAGGCCTCCCTATGTTTTCTCACATTATCCCCCTCCCCAATTTCCTTCTATTTTTACCTAATTTTTTTACCATCTCCTTCTCACTATCCCCCCCCCCCCCCCCTTTCCCCCTTGTTCCATTTTTTCCCCTAATTTCTTTATCCCTCCCTCTCCCTATTTCCCCTTGATTTTGTGCTCTTCCCTTTTTTCCACTTCCCCCTCTTCCCTTCCCTCCACATTCCTCCTCCTCATCTTCCTCCTTGTGGACAAGTTTACAAGATAGATACTTTGTTTCCATGGATTGATTCCATCACATATGTAATTCAACCAAAAAAAAAAAAGACTTTGGAACATATTAGGTTATTTTCAGAAGACATTTTGTGGCGGTTTTACTATATATTTCTGAATGGAATTTGCTTGACATATGGATAGTGAGATGAGATTTGGTCTTATGTCTTTTGAGGTCTTGTAGTGATTGTCTCTTTTGAATCTTTGGAGTTGCTTCATAGGATAATCATAGATAGTGTGGTTACACTATTGATTGAGCAAGCCTTTATTTTGGATGGGTTTATTAGATAGATACTCTATTACCATGCATTTATTACATCACATCTTGTATGTAGCAAGATAAATAAATTTTGTAGTGGTTTTGCAAGATATTTCCTAATGGAAATTGATAGTATACTTGCAAGGCCCACTTGTCAGTTTTGCCCACCATAATGTATGTTGCACAATTTGAAAGGCCCCCATATGAGAGGCCAATAGTGCACATATATTTGGTGGATTCTAGTTTGCACGCTAATGAGGTCTTTATTGTGATCATGGATGATACATAGCAAATTGTTCGACCATCGTGCGTGAGAAATCACTCGTCGAGAAATCAAAGATTCATGCCTAATCTTGAGCTTTGTCAAAATATTCCTTTTTGTCAAAATATTATGGCTAGTCGATGGCCGAAAAGTCATTAAAAAATAGCCAGTCGGTGGTCAACATTCAGCGATTGGTAGTAGCCGACTTCTAGGCGGACTTGGCTACACATGGGCACATGGACTGCTGTCTCTCATGAGAGAGGTCAGCCTATAGAGGCTCCTTTACATCTATATAAGGAGGCCATCTCCATGTGCCATTCTACTGGTTCTAGTACTTTAAAGGTTCTATGTATTACATATGATTAGTACTGGTTCTAGTACTTTAAAGGTTCTATGTATTACATGATAATTATCTTTTCAAATTAGTTGTCTTTTAGGAAAAGGAACAGTGAGTGTTGCGAGAGTTACTTTATCATAGCACCTTTTTCATGATTTCACACAATCTATACCTCTTCACCTCTAACTAGTGTGGCCGGCAGGCCTTCGGCCGCCTCTCTCTTCTCTCTCCCCCCCTGCGTGCACACTGTCCTCACTGTAGTCGGATAAAGTAAATTGCGACACGTGGCACTGGAAAACCGGTCTCCTTAATATATAGTATAGATGTACTCTCTCTCTCTCTCTCTCTATCACAAAGCATTTGGAATCCAACTTTGCTATTTTTCTTACCTTTTCCTCCTTGCCTCATGATGTGATGCTAGTTTCACTTCCTCTCTCTTAGTAAGTTCCCTCTCTTCATATCAATCCGTTACCATCTCTTTCTCTCATAATTGCACGTATACCCAAGAAATTGTCTCTTTATGCTTGTAGTTTTGAAAGTTAATTCATTTTGGAGGGAGGGAGGTTGTACCTTCACATAGGTAATGACAACATATATACTCGAGGTCAATTTCTAAAGAAAAATATGCTCTTGACCACCCGAATTGCTTTATGTTACTTGTTTCTAGTGCATCCCTTCCAAGTACATTACTAAAACAACTCGATATATGTGCAAATGACATGATGAATGAAGTACAAGGGGGTGGGGTCCCTATAGAGAGGCTCCCAAATGTTCCCCTACTCTCAGCTCAACAAATAAATCAGAGGGGCACCCAATAAATATGCCACATCATCTCAACTTATAATAAATTGCCTAGGGGACCAAGTTTGGTCCCTAACTGGGCAAATAAGGGGAAAATGCATATAACTAGATACTTTGACTTGTTTTGTCAGTGTGCTAACGCCTATTTCTCCATTCCTCAGCTTGTTGCTCTTCACTTGCTATCAGCTAGCTTTCAATCATAATAGTACTTTATTACGGGTGTTGTATCTACAATAATACATTTTTTTTATAGCTTTAGCTCGTTACTTCTAAGAAGGTGCTGATGTTGCTAGTATATCATAATTTCAAAGTTGTTCTTTGGGTTCTCTCCATCATGGTTTGGAGATTGAACAATGGACTCACTTGTAGATGGTTAGAACTCTTGCCTTATTGCTTTGCAGCTTTGTTCTTGATAATCTTGAATCATATTATTATCTTCTTGGTTAGATGTGAGGAAGCTTTATTTAATGAGAGCATTAAAGCTAATGTATGTGAATCCAACAAGAAAACTTGTGGGCACATAGTTTCAACCGTTCCATTTGGAAGTGATAAGCCCTTAACTGAGGCTCTTATTGGGTCTCCTTGTAATTCACCCTTCAAATTTCTAAGTCAAAACTAAAAAAAGAATTATCCTACCAATCCCATTAAAAAGGCCCTTTCCCTACATTTAGAGGTAACCTTTGTTTGACTTATCTTGCGATTGCTATCTCAAATGGTTTTCAATAGCCTCTAAATGTAGGTCAAGTGGTTTCTAGTGTTGGTGGACATTTTGGCAGAGGAAGAAAGAACCTTGAACTTATGTTTAATTTTGATGACAAGGCGCTAGTGGAGGTTTCTATGAAGGCATATCTGATTGTTGACATAGTTAGTTCTCAGCTTGCTTTGTTCAAAACCTTGCCTTCTCATCATTTCTGAGCTTTTGGAGACCCCTTGTTGTTTTTTTGCTTTTGTGAGAAAGGTCTTGGCCAAGTACGGCACTTACAAGGTCCAAAAGGCCTCATATAATAGGTTCTTGAAGGCTTACTTGACAAATAAGTTATATAATCATACCATCAATTTTGGTGTTGTTGAGAGATTCATTCTCAATCTGTTGAGTGCTTCAAAGTCAATGAACTTTTTGCACATAGAGAGAGCATCCATTAGGAGAAAAAATGGAAATGATGGAGAAACCTGTAAGAACTAGGGGAAACTAGACTCAAGATCCTCCTCCCCACCTCCCTTTATATAGGCGGGCTCCTAGCCCCTTGCCCTAGACGGATCCCTTGTCCACACTGTCTAGCCCGACCCTTGGCCGTAGTCCATGACTATCCTAGTCCTTAGGTTACAGGACCCTTGTCCTGACATTACTCCCCCCTTAAAGAAGAGTTTTCGTCCTCGCAAACAAAACTGGGAAACTTCTTCTTAAGAACACTAATGTTTTCCCAAGTGGCACCTTCTTCAGGTCGGTCTTTCCACTTGATTAAGACTTGTTGTCATAAGTGATGTCGTGTACGTAACTCATGATAATCCATAACACATTCAGGTTCATGCGGTAAGGTAGGAGGTTCAATGTAATCAACCAAAACCTGTTGGTCAATGACGTTGTCGTCCCCATGTAACCGCTTTCGTAGACGGCTTACATGAAACACCGGATGAATGTGAGAATGTGATGGTAGTAATAGTTTGTAGGCACGATCACCAACTCGCTTGAGTATTTTGAAAGGCCCACAATATCGGGGAGATAATTTAGGTGTCGGTCCAATTTTCAGACTTTCTGAATGTTCTGGCTCACGTAAAAATACTTCCTCCCCTTCTTCGAAGGTAACTTGCCGACGTTTCTCATCAGCGTATTTCTTATACGGATCCTGTGCTTGCCGGACATTCTGACGAGCAAGTTTCAGCATATCCATGTGGTCTTGGAGAAAATTCTTAACCTGTTGGAGTTTTTTGGTTGACCTAGGTTGAAACCCGTACATGAGCATGGAAGGACTAAAACCTGTTGTGACATGCTTAGAACTGTTGTAGGAAAACTCGAGAATAGGTAAGTATTCTTCCCAGTCTGACTGTTTTTTGCTGACGTATTTTCTTAGCATATCCTCTAGCACCTGGTTAACCCATTCTGTTTGACCATCCGTTTCTGGATGATCAGCTGTACTAAGGTTGAGTTGTGTACCCAATCGTTTAAATACAGCTCTCCAAAAGTGGCTGTTAAACTTGGGATCGCGGTCACTAACAATGCTACTTGGCAACCCATACAAGTTGTATAGATTGCCCACAAATAACTTTGCTAGTTCCGATGTCTTAACCGTTGATTTGGTCGGAATAAACTTACATAGTTTAGTCAACCTGTCTACGACCACCCATACTGAGTCATGACCTCGTATAGTGGTTGGTAAACTTACCATGAAATCCATAGAGATACTTTCCCATTTTCCATTGGGAATTTCCAAAGGATGTAAGAGTCCTCCTGCTTTCAGGCGCTCTGCTTTGTTAACTTGACATTTTTGGCAATGCAAGACATAAGCTTGAACAAATCCATGTAGACCTGGCCAGTAAAACTGTCGTCGTACGAGAGAATAAGTTTTTCTAATCCCCGGGTGCCCTGCCCTTGGACTATCATGACATTCATAAAGAATTTGACACCGAATGTCTGTGTCCGTCGGTACACAAACTCTCCCCTTGTGGAGTAGGTACCCATTGTCGATGGTAAAATGCTTCCATCGTTGTAGTTCATCACTTGATAAAGGAGAACTAGGTGTGGAGGTTAATTGTACACTACCTGCATTGGAGCGAGAAGGATCCCTCTTTTGAACATGGCTCCACACTTTGGAATATGTTTCATCATGCTCATATTTGCCCTTAAGAGAATCTAGAAATTCACTACGAAGTTCCGTGAACAAGAGAGAATTGATCTCTGGCATTCGACTTAGAGCGTCTGCCACTACATTGTATCGGCCTTTGCGATACCTTAATTTGGTGTCATATTCTTGAAAGATCTCGGCCCACCTGCCTTTTCGACCCTTTAAATCTGTTTGTTGTGTAAACCATTTGATGCTTTCATGGTCAAACACAATCTCGAACTGAGCACCATACAGATAGTGTTGCCATGTCTTTAAGGCAGACACTATTGCATAGAGTTCGCGTTCGTAAGCAGAATAATTCTGCTGAGCTGCATCCAGCTTCTTACTTTCAAATGCAATTGGCCGTCCGTCTTGTAACAGGACTGCTCCAATAGCATGATCACTGGCATCCGTTTCCAAAATGAATGGTTTCAAAGGATCTACAATAGCCAGTATAGGACCTGTAGCTAATGCGTCTTTGAGTGTTTCAAAACTGTGTTGTTGAGCGGAACCCCACTGAAAAGCTTTACCTTTGCCTTTTAGTTGGTCCGTCATAGGTATAGTTTTTAACGAACCTTCGGTAAAAACCTGCAAAGCTTAAAAAGATCTGTAATTCTTCCAGATTTTTAGGAGGTGGCCATTTCCGGATGGTATCCACTTTGGATTTATCCATGTAAAGGCCATTAGCTGAAATAACATGCCCTAAATAATGAATTTCCTTCTTGAGAAAATCACATTTAGATTCCTTGGCATATAACTTGTTTGTGCGTAACAACTCAAACACCTGTCTCAGATGTTGTAAGTGTTCTTCTTCAGAAGCACTATAAACTAGAATGTCATCGAGGAACACAATGACAAATTTTCCCAAATATGGCTTCAAGACACTATCCATAAGTGTCATGAATGTTGCGGGCGCATTGGTTAACCCGAAGGGCATCACCAAAAACTCGTAATGTCCAAACCGTGTTCGGAATGCAGTCTTAGGTATATCGGCAAGCTGAATACAGACTTTTGGTGATATCCTGACCGTAAGTTGATTTCCGTAAAAATTCGAGCATGAGTTAGCTTACCAAATAACTTATCTACCCTTGGCAATGGGTATTTGTTCTTAATTGTAACTGCATTTAAGCCCCGGTAGTCTACGCACATGCACATACTACCGTCCTTTTTCTTTACTAAAAAGATAGGCGAGGCCCATGGTGAAGAACTGGGTTGTATAAACCCTCTGCTAAGGTAGTCAGCAAGCTGACGTTCCACCTCAGCAGCCTCTGAGTAACTCATACGGTAAGGTGGTTTACTAACAGGTTTATAGCCTCTGCAGTCACGTCAATGCCATGTTGTACTGAGCGTGTCGGCGGTAAACCTGATGGCAAATCATTAGGAAAGACATCTTGAAATTCCCTTAACAACTTTTGTAATTGATTAGCAACGTTTGCTTGTGTAGAATTAGCAGTTGGTGGAATAGAGGAGAGAGAAGCATGCGGTGTTGAGGAATATTCAACAGACTCAATGTTAGAAAGAAAATGAGACAGTGAGTAACACAAGAAAACCTGTTCTATTTCATTATCAGAAACGAGCTGCATAAGCTCAGCAATACAAATCAGTGGTGATGAAGGTATATCCTTTTCTCCTAACAACAACACATGTGTGCCATGGGAATCAAACATCAAGATGTTGTGCTCATAGCTACACTTCAGTGATGATCCTAGGCTATGCAACCACTCCCTACCAAGAACCACATTAGCCCTTTCCATGTTCATAACTTGAAAATCCAAACAAGTAGGGTACCCTTGTACTTCCAATGGAACAGCTCGGCATTGAGTAGCCCATATTTCAGTATCATGTCCATTCATCATTGCTACCTTGTAGCGGTGGGTACTCGGAGTTTGAGGCAGTTTGAGCTCTTTCACCAATCCATAATTGATGAAATTGTGAGTAGCACCGTCATCTACCAAGATGCACACCTTGTGCCCTTGTAGATATCCGTGCATATGTACTAACTCATGTGGTCCAAAGGTTTGTTGCCACATGGAAGCTGTGAGACAGCATTCATGCACCACCTCAGTGTGTGTTACTTCCACTGTGGAGAATTTTGAGGAAGACTCAAGAGGCAGTAGTTTCACCATGTGCACTGCTTTCTCCTTCCCCTGAGCAGCAGATTTCCCCTTGGGACAATCCTTTTTGCCATGGACTCTTACTAAGCATTGAAAACATAGCTTCTCTTTTTTGGCTTTATCAAAATCCTCATGAGAGAGAGGACCCCTAGATCCCTTGGGTTTTTCAGATGCATCTGAATCAGCAACTAGAAATTTTCTTTTATTGTGCCCGTACTGAGTGCGTATATTACCATGTATACTAGCAGGCACGTTACTATTATGTGTTTTCTTATCATCAGGGTCATCATGAATATGTGCTTTCACTATGGATTCCTCAAGTGTTTTAGGGTCCTCGGACTTGACATACTTCTTAAGTTCTGGAGTCAGACCTCGTATGAACCCTCATACTTGTTGAAAGGTATCCAAGCCTTCCAACTTGAGGATGACGTCCCAATAGTGAGAGATATATTCAAGGAGTGATGGATATTGGTGCATGGAACGCATGTCCCAAGCGGTCCAATTCTGATCGGCCTCATTTGTAGGCAAAAATTCCTTGCTAAACATTGATTCAAAGGCTGGCCAACTTTGTGGTATGATGTTCTTCTCCTTGAGAGACATCCACCATTTGTAGGCCTTGCCTTCCAAAGTTAAGCTCGTTTGCAGAGCTCTAATTGCATCCAGAGTACGCCATAAGGCGTGAATTCCATCCCATTTACTGAGAAAGATGTTCACTACATCCTTATTGTGGTCCTGGTCTTCACCCTTGAAAACTGGTGGTTTAAAATTCTTCAACAAGTCATCTACCTCTTTGGCAGTGAGAGTATGCAGTGTTTCATTAATTGGGCCTTGCCCTTGTGTTCCAACGTGCTCATGCATGTGGGTGTTAGCAGTACTCTTAGTCTGCTGTTGCATTAATTGAACTAATGTGAAAAGTATAGTAACATTTTCATTTAAAGCCTTAAAATTTTCATCCATGACTGTCATGCGTGTTTGAAGTGCACGGAATTCTTGAATATCGAGCAATTCATAAGTATCTTCTCCTGTCGTAGCATCGCGGGTACTCTGCTTGAGAGGATCCGGCCGCGAGTCGTCATTGGTGGGATCAGGAGTACTTTGCTCAAAATCGAATGTCATGTTGATATCCGAATCCATGGCTACACAGTGCAGTGAAAGAAGTACTCAGAAAAAAAAATACCTGATTTTGGTAGCACTTGCCAAGTATAGCTACCTCCACTTGTGCGTCGTAGCACCTGACCGTCGAATAAAGGTTTGCACAAGCGGCATAAGAATCAAACTCCGCACAATCGCCCGTGGTTCAAAAGATGTCTGAAATCGTGTAGTGTAGATGGTTGAAGCGTCACGGTTGTGAAGAAGCTTAATTATTGAAAGCTTCCGTGATTATGTCGCTTGAATGCCAATTGAAACCGTCGCAATTGTAAAAATATGAAGGTTTCTGGAATTCTTCTGCAATAACTGAGCGTAGCCGTAAGTCATGAGTTTCGATGGAAAGCAGAGACGGCTTGTTGCTTGCCCCGCACACGAAGTCTCTTTCTTGTGCTGCCTTGCTTGTGGGAAGGGACACCTAGAATGGCCAAGGCTCAAAATTGAGTTTCAAGTGGCCAAGCCATATGAAAACCTGCGAATTTTTGAAGGAAAAAAAACGCAGCAGCGCGAGTAGAACCGCGAGGAGAGAGAGAAGCTTGTGTATGGCTTGGGGTAGTAGGTGGCAGCCGTGAGCTCTTGGACACACACTCCCTTCCCCAGGGCGCTTCCGTCAAGCCCAAGCGCACGGAATTTTCTGCACCACAGCCTCGCTTCCAAAACGGGAAGAGTTACCCGATTTAGGTAGTCCCCTTGCTATTTTTGAAAAAAGCCTTACAAAGGCCACGGTTCTCACCTCAAGGCCCTATTTTTAGGAGCAAAAAGTGACCACGCCTTGAGAGAGAGTGGAAGAGAGACCTAAGCTCTGATACCAGTGTAAGAACTAGGGGAAACTAGACTAAAGATCCTCCTCCCAACCTCCCTTTATATAGGTGGGCTCCTAGCCCCTTGCCCTAGACGGATCCCCTGTCCACACTGTCTAGCCGACTCTTGGCCGTAGTCCATGACCATCCTAGTTCTTAGGTTACAGGACCCTTCTCCTGACAAAACCTATCCTTTTCCTTATGTGTTCTTTTTTATGATGTCCTTGTGATTGTCTTTTTGCAATCTGTAGGTCTTTGGGACTCTTGAGATAGAGAATTTGAAAAGCCTTGGTCTTGAGTACATTTTAGGCACATACAAGGGTAGCCAAGTTAGTTTCCAAATCTCCAATCCATATTGTTCTGCTTGCAGCAAAGTGTTTGAAATAGTTTGAGTTCCTGCTCTCTAGACTTGGGTGATGAGTGATGAAAAACCAATTTTTGTCGTATTGTGTGGTAAAATGGTTGATCAGGTTCTTCTTTCTCTACACACTTCCTTGTATATGTATGAGAGCAACCTTGTGAAACTAAAGTGCTCACTTGTTGGTCTCAAGAAAGTTGGTACATTTGTCATTGACAAGTAACTAGTCACATATGTGACTAGCTACAAACTTGAGGTGTAAAAGTTGACAACTCTCTTTGGCTATTTTTTAAAGATTTCTTTTTGTAATTTTCATTCTTTTTTTCCTCCCATCTTTTGGAGCCTAGAATTGCTCATGGCCAATTACCTTGTGTGGTAGTTATCTTCAAATAGATCCTCTTTTTTCAAAGAAATGTTGCCAAAATCAAGATGTGATGTGTTTTGGTCTTCATGTTTGGTCATGAATGGTACTTGAATATGTTGCAAGAAAATATTGTGCAAGATATTGAGAGGAATAATGAAGAGACTTTGAATGTATGGTTGAAATTTTGGGATAGCAATTGTGTGACTCTAGCTTGGGACAAAATTGCATCTACATTTGCTTTGCACACGCATTCGAGTATAAGAAACATGGCTTCAATCCACCTCAACGACCCAAAAAATAGAAATATATAAATGGCATGCTTGATGATCCTTATTTTTCTTGCTTTTGTTGTGTCTCTTGTCTTTTTATGTCACTTAACTACATCGGAAGTGTCCTGGTTGAGTCTTGGTTCCAAATATTTCTAGGTCAAGATTTGTCAATTTGGCCACAACCATTTTTAAGTTGTAAGAAAAACCTGAGAGCCCAACAACTCCACTTTTTTTGCATGAATGGTTCCTTTGAGTCCAACAATTTTTTTGTCAGATATGTTTAGGGTTCAAGAAAAATTTCCCTCCTTTGTTGATATACATGCAAAAAATCCTTACTGAGGTGAAACATAAACTCGAGTTCAACCATGTATATCTTAGTGAAGTGCTTTGTCCCTTCCATGTGCTTCAAGGTTTGGCATCTTTGATTCAAACACCACTATATCTTGAGCACAATGTCTCCATAGATGAATATTGGGCTTCTACTTTTCAACTAGTATCCGATGTGCGGGTGCAAGAAGAAAATGAGGTTGAAGAAGCCAAATTGATCAATCCGATACACTTGTGGATGGGATTACTCTTCACAATAAGTGGTTGGTCATAGTGTGCATGTATAGTGTTGAACCACGTGAATCGTTTAGCCCACTTAGCTTGTTTGATGATGATGCATGTGAAGAGCTACCATTCCCAGCTTTATTATTTGGAAAGAAAAGAAGTTATACTTAGACTGCCAAAGATAAATACTAGAAGGTTTCTCAATGGGAGCTAACAAACAAGGATAGATGCTTCGCATAGAAATTTGAGAACCTTTTCTTCAAGCTTATGAAAATTATCATCGGCAAGGTCCTGGGCTCCATATGGGTTCTTCTTTGAAGGTAAAATGGCAAGGGAAAGAGTTGGACGTAATTGACGTCCAAGGAAATACTAACATTCAACAAATGCTCCAATCATACCTAGGCTATCACGATATTGAAACCCTGTGGACATTATGTGATTACAAAGCCAAGCTTAAACAAAATGTTTTTGCAATGATTAGACAATAGTAGGACGATCCACCTTCTTCATCCCCATATTATGTGCAGAGCAAAAGTGGAAACCTCTACATAATTGCTGCACACTACTTAAACCACAAATCAAAAGAAATGACTTCCAAACTATTGTCACCATATGTTGCACTATCTTTTTCGTTGTGCAACACTAATAGAGAGTTTACTTTCATAAATATTGACTTCTAATCTCAAAGAACATTACTACTAAAAAGACGAGCCACCCTAGAGACACTTGATTTTGATGATACAAATTCTCCTTGGCGATCTTGCCACTAAATACACCAAAACACTAGCACATGTAGCACACTTATGATTGGTTGAATTTGCAAGCCAATTTAGCAACTCACATGGTGCACATCATAGGCAAAAAAAACCCCCCATGGACTCTAGCTACATGGTTTTTTATGTTTCCTATAAGTGGGCCTATTTTGTCCCTTTTTAAAGATGAAACTACATAAGCATTCAGGAGCCAACTTTTTTTTCTTGTAGAAGTTTAGCAAGGTTAGAAAAAACGATCTTGTCCTAGCAAGTGCCCTACGATAGCAAAATATTATAAATTAGAGAGAATACGTTGGGATGCTCTCTTTTCTTTGAATTGCACTTGACCCCTGTCTCTCTCTTCCTCCTTCCATTTTTTTTTTGGAGGCGCCAATTGTTTGGTAATCTTCTAGAAGAGAGTAAGTGGCAGGTAATTTCTCGTTACGAAGCAATGAGGGAGTGTTGGTGTTCGACAATCGAGAGCCACGAGATGGCTCAACAGAAATTGTTAGTAAGAAACTGTTGAGATTGAGAGGAAGGGAGGGGCAGGGGGTTACGGATCCAAGGGAAGAGGAGGCGGCGTAGAGTAGGTCTTAGTGCATATCCAACGAGAGGGAGGGTGGTGAGAGTGGAGGTTGAAGTTGCGGAGGTAGAGAGGGGGGGGGGGGGGGGGGGGGGGTCGGTTTTGATTTTAATTTCGTTGTTGCTAATATGTGCCCCACGAACATGTTGGGATGCTCTCTCTTCTTTGAATTGCAAGAGACCCTTGTCTCTCTCCTTCTTTTTCATTGACCGCGTCTCTCTCTTTCTCTTTCAATTTTCTCTCTTGAGGCACGAGATGTCTTGGTCCTTTTTCTGAAGAGAGTAAGCGGCGGGTAATTTCTATTCACGGAGGAGTGAGGGAATGTTGGCATTTGATAGTCAAGAGCCACGAGATGGCACTGTTGGCGTTCAACATAGATTGTTAGTTAGGGGTTGTTCACATTAAGAGGAAGGCGCACATTCTCCTCTTTTGATATTAATTTAATATATATACACTATAGAGTCCTAAAAAAGAGTAAAATTTAATAGTTTAAGGCAAATGGTAGCATAAAAAATGTCTTCCACCATGGTTTTTGTCCGCTGATATTTGTGCTGTCCAAAGACAGCCATTCGGAATTTCACAATCGCACTACTTCAAACGACGACTGCAGTTTTGTGTCCACCTCCTCATCGCCTTCCAGCATTCCAGGTTTTGTTTACCTTTCTTGTATGCAAAATGGCTTTTTCTGTTGTGGCTCTGACCTTTATTATTAGTTGGAACCTGAGGAAAACACACACACACACACACACACACACACACACACACACCTCCCAACCACGAGCGACCAATTATTAGTTGGAACTGAGGAACACACCCCACACCCACCCCAACCACGAGCGAAGATGTCTCCTTTCCCAGAGAAGATTATCACAAACTATGGGTTTGCTTGCAGAATAAGGAATGAAGAAGGAAGCCTCTTATCCCCAATTCAGAAACCACATACATATACAGATACATGTACCTATATTTGTACATGTACATGTGCCTATGCATATGGATATATGCATATATGTACACACACAAACACATATACATATGTATATGTGGCCGTATAAAGCTTGTTAGGACGGTTCTTATGATCTGTCAAAGAGAACAAGTACAGGGTGCAAAGCACATCTGATCATTCATTTCCCGGGGAATTTTGCAATCCTAATCCAAGGTGGAACCACTATGTCTCCGTTAGTGTACCGAGGGATAGACCCTCCACCATCTTCCTACGACAAACTATGTCCGATGCGAAGCTACGAGAGAATACTCACCGTAGACAGTTGTACGACCCCTTGAAAACATAGCAAACCAACCTTCTAAGAAGAGATCTATAGCACTGCATCGAGTCCAAGAAGGTATTGGCTGGAAATATAGCACTATACAACCCCCACTAAATAGCAAGTAATCAATGCAAAGATTGCTATCCAAGGCTGAAATACACAGCCAAACAAGTCTCCTTTGGGTAGGCAGATCTGGCTCCTCTCCGTGGGCTGAAAAACATAGGTACAAGAGGCTTCCAGAGGGCTGAAAACATAGCCAGAGGACCACCACCTCCCTCCATACCAAAACACAGATAAAAGGGGGATGGCCATTGTTGGAGGGTGGAAACAAGGGCTGTCACTACCGCGCAGACGGCGGCACTGCCTGTTGTTTTAGAGAGAGAGAGAGAGAGAGAGAGAGAGAGAGAGAGAGAGAGAGAGAGAGAGAGATGAAATGTTATATTGAACATCTTCAAAAGGCCAAAATGACCTATGAGGCCAAACTGATATAATCTTGGTGAATCTAATACAATGTCCGGGTACAAAAATAAAATGAAGTAAAGTGAAAAACTAAAATCTTGATTGCTAGATGTGAACTAAGCAGCTAGCTGGAACTATGTAGGATATGAGTAGGGGGGTGAAAGTAGTGACTGGGGCTAATACAACACAATGTGGGTGTGCGTGTGGGAATATAATGGGTGAGAGCTGATACAAAGGCTGATACAAGATGAGCAGGGTGTACAATCCTCAAAAGAGCTACATCATAGGAGATCCATCATCGGTTGTTGACGGATCTCATCAATCTCCTCCATGGTCAGTAGTGTGATCCGGCATCATGCATGTCGGGCCAAAGTGATCCGAATCCTCTGATGCAGCTTCCGTTGATGTTGTGTAGTCCTCTGTAGTTGTGGGCGTCTAGATCTCCCTAGCTCGGTCGCTCGATCGATCAACGTGCCTTTGGTGTGAGGAGAATGTGAGCTCTGCTGTGGTAGTTGCTCCTCTGGCTGCCCAGTGTCCACTATAAAGAAGTCTATGATCTGTCTCTGAGACTGGCTAGCCTCTCCTCTCATCAAGCTCTCTCTGTGTCTGCGAAGCTCGAGAAAAACAGACCTAGACATCTCTGGTCCTCATACCCCATGACTCTAGAGAGTGGTCCAAAGCCCTCTCTGAACATGCAGTGAAAATGACCTCGTATCTCATAGTAAGTAAATTGGGCAATGGCATGTGTAGTGCAACTTTGTCTCAGTCTCCATGTGACATAGGGGACATGTCTTGGCCTTTGTTGGTACTCCGCTGTATCTACTAGTCTCGCTCCGAAGTTGGTGTGAAGATGTGCGTATTTGGCCAATAGCACATTGTATCCCATGAGGTAATTGGGTGTCCATGTATGTGGGCCTCGTCACAAAACCATCCTCAGTAAGTTGGAGAAGATGCTCTCTATAGAAAGCCATCTTCGTGCCCAACTCCTGTGCCGGTTGTATCCAAGTCCTCCTAGTATCTAGCTGAGTCAAGTCTTGGCAGAGAGCCTGGTGATCTCAGACTATGTAAGAGTCAGAGATGGTGCATCCAATAAGTAATGGAAGGGGGGCAATCTGTCCATGCTGAACCCATGTACGTGAAACCATGATGTCATCTCCCCATACCAGCATGTCGTGTCTCCTTGCAAAGCTAACTGTGGAGAGGACTCAAGTGCTAGGTGGGCATATCTGACTCTGGGGAGGTCCCACAAGGGGTGTAAAAAAGGAGAATGATCTGGTAAGCGCCACTAGTGGGGGGGCAGCTAGCTCTGCTCGAATAATGTCATGTGGTACTGAAGCCTTGGCTCTAATAAGCTGTGAGATCATAGAGACTAGAGGCTTCTCCATGTTTCCCCATCCATCAATGCGACCCCACCTCTCGTGATGGTCCAATGAAGGCCCCATAACTGAACTCCATAGAGCAATACGGAAGCCACGAGAGTGTCAAAAAGCCAAAGCTTCGTCCGAGGCTCCTGAAACTGAATCTGTGAACACATCCTCTCCAATCCACCCAATGCTGCATGTGCTATAGTCAATCTAGTGTTTGTTGCTCTCCTCAATGAAAATGCTGGTTCACTAAAGACCACCCCAAGGTAGGTGTAAGCATCTGTATACTCCAGTCTCCACTATCTCATGGCCGTATTATGTGAATGTGGGTGCTGATCTCCTGGCCCACTCTGGGGTGGTTAAACACCATAACCTTGGTTTTACCAAGGTTGACAGACAGACCACTGTTGTGAGCAAACCTATGGAAAGCATCCAAGTGACGTTGCATCCCCTCCGGAGAATCGAAGATCAACACAATATCATCAACATATAACAATAGTGGAATCCATGTCCCTGCCAACTGTGCACCTCTATCACCCTCTCTCTCAATATAGTCAGAAACCTCATCCACATACATACCAAATAGAGTAGGAGAGAGCGGGCAGCCCTGCTGCACCCCGATAGTGGAGTGAACTAATGTAGATAACCCCTCTGGAGTGCGTACATGCCCCACTACTAATCTGTGGGTACTCCCATCTCCTGTAGTCTGCACATCAATCTAGCTCTATTCACTGTGTCAAATGCTTTGCGGAAGACTGAAGTCCACAAAGCTACAATAGATCCGTCTCCCATGTGATCTGCCCTCCTCAATAATGGCTCTGAGTGTCAGAATGTGGTAAAGAGTAGAAAAACCTCTCCTAAACCCTGCCTGTCCGGCTGTGCATATACCCTCCCTCTCTGCCCATCTACTCAACTGGTGCTGCGTACAACCGTGCCAATGTGTGTCCAAATCATGATAGTGCGATAATTCCCAAGCTCCATAGGGTCTCCTGACTTGAAGATAGGTACAATAGTAGATAAACTCCAAGTATCAGGCAAACCCTCACACATGGCACGGTTGAACATCACTGCTAGAAGCTTTGCAAGCAGATTGCTGGCATGTATAAAATGCTCAGCCACTAAGCCATCATGATCATATGCTCTCCCAGGAAGAGGCGGCTGTCCAAGAGCAGTGTACAAAGATGACGCATATTGGCCCTAGGCCTCTGTAGAAGTAATGGCAAGAGGGGAGGAATGCTCATGAAAGAGTCACCATGCCTCACCTGAGTCCTGACTCAAGAATAGTAGATATAGATCTTGCTCTAGTCGAGCCAAAAATGCCCTTATCATCCGCCGCACTAGGCATCAGAAGGCAATCTGAGACTGTCTATGAGTGATGTCCCCTGAAGCTTGGCTTTCGTCTCGTGGCACTCCTCATCATACCAGCCGTTTTGGGGCATGCTCCCAGAACGTCGTCTCTGCTCGGGCTGGGTGTGTGGGCATGCCTCTGTTGTTGCATCATGTAGTGTTTGTGTCAGTATAGTGGCAAGCTCCTCCAGAGGTCGCCTTGGCTCCTCAGTGCACATGCGTCTGTAGATCCCATCTATGTAGACAAAGTCCCCCTGTGTAAAGGTGTAGCGAGTAAGGGTTGCTTTCCGTGGTATGTGTGCTACACTAAACTGGAAAGAGATGGTCATCGACACAAGGGCATGATCTATTTGGTATTGCCACACCAACAGGTCTAGGTCCAATTGTGAGGTCTTGGATACTAGAAATAAAGCTCGGCTATGCCATGACATAATCCACTGTGTTGGCTCCATATCTGCCCACAGCAGGAAAGCTTTGTAGGCCATTCCAATGTCAGAGTGTGCGGAAGGGAGAGATAGGAAGAGACAACGACACCGAGAGAGAGAGAAGAGACAGATGGTGGAAAGGCTGGCAGCCCAATAACTCCAGATGGTGAACTCTGTACAAGACAAGACAATGAGAAAGAGGGTGCCCCCCTCCTATATATAGGAGAATAGGGGCTCGTCGGGCAATAATCCTCAATATAGCCTAAAGACCTAAAAATATGACCCTCCAATATAAACGGGGGAATGTGTGACCAAAACAGGTCTAAAATGGGAAATGTGCTGAACAACTCTAAGTGTGCCTGAGATCCCTGTCTAGCAGGTGTATGGGTGGCTAACCCACAACTAGTCTTGGTTGGTGGGCATTGCTGTAGAACATATTAGTACATACACAGATCTAGCATTGAAGTAAATAAGTACAAAGTGCATGAGCGAATTTTTAAAAATTAAATTGCACAACCGACCTGATAATCGTGTATGGGTGTCGTCCAATTGTGTAAGCCGGAGGACAATGTTTGTGTCAAGCTATAGAAAAGCATGTGAATAGTTAACATTTCGTCTTGCAGTTAGGTGCAAAAAAAAAAAGCTAAACAAATAGTGCCCGTTATGCAAAAGTGCCATACAAAAGTATGGTGGAGAGTTGGCACTGTGGCCTTTCCAAAAATTATAAGAAACAGAAGCAGTGCCTTGCTCCGTAGCATTTATGTGTTGCACCAAGAAAACACATAAACATTGGGAATTGAATACAATAACGGACCTTGCAGTGTTATTGAGGTGGAGTCGTGGTGGTGCAATCGAAACGTCCATTGCTGTGAATATATGTCCTTTCTATCACACATAAAACAAGAGTTAACACAAAAGTTCAGATACAGGATATAGATTAAACTTAAAGAGAAGCAGAGCTAACTTTATGTTCAATTTTGTGAATTAGGGAGGAGTACTTGGGGAGAAACGAGTTGAAGAGGAGGGTGCAAGATGGTAATCTGTGTGAGGTTCATGATGGTATCCTCATCCTGATCATCATCATCACCATCGCTAGTAGTAGCAACAACAACAATGCCTCCTCCTGCATGGAAGATGCCAAGCGGCCACAATGAGGTTTACGAAGTAAAGAATCACCCAAGCATGAGATCCTTTTTTTGTTTATGCTGCCTCCTTTTTTCCTTGCCTCTGGACGATGTTGTGAGCCCAAACCTGCTCGCTGTTTTCTTCATTTTGTTGCTCGACAGTCTTATGAAAACGTTGCTCTGCTTTCTTTCTTCTACAGATGCTGCATTGAGCCTCACACACTCGATTCACGCTACCTCTATTATAGCGATTCTCCCACCAGATATGACCCTTGTTATAGCGCTCCTCCCACCAAGCTTTTGTGCGCCACCCCCTAATTTTGCTCTTCGGCTCATTCCTATATTTATTGCTCGTGTCTTGTGCTTTTTTTTTTCATAGTATGTAGCGGCCTCCAGGATGTAGAGGCCTCCAGGATACCTGTAAATAGAAGTTTAGAGGAGATGTGAGCAATGCAGCAGATATGAACCTCTAATCATGATGTAAGCAGCTACATGTGGAGAAGGTACTTGGCCTTACCTCACTCCATGTGGTGAATATGTGACATGTGAGTGCTTTAGGAGTTTTACCCACAATCCAAAACCTAGTCTACCGTGTAAACAACGATGACACAGGGAGCCAAGAAGGCCACGTCTTCATTGGAAGGTTTGGAGGCCAAGTTATTACCGTTACTCTCCTTTGAAATTTGCAGCTCGTCGATCTGCTTGCCCTTCAGCAAGAACTGGCAACGCTGCCTTCTCTCTCTCTGCCGATGTGCTTCAAACTCTCAGTTGCACGCCCCACTTCTCTTTGCTTTGTTGCAGCTTTTGTTTTACCATGGTTCAGCGAGCTTAAGCCCTGGGAGATTTCCCCTTCATGAGCGGCAAAGCCAAAGCCGCTTGCGATAGCCCCTTGAAAGTTGACGTGCCACATCCCAAGCAGGGCAGTATGTTCCTGATGTGGTTTTCATGAGCTGCTACTGCATGGCGTCGTCAATTAGGAGGACCATCTCGAAGCAGAGGATGATGGGCTTCTTTCAAAGCAGTCGAGGTAGGATAGGTGAGCTGCTTTTCTCCGTAGCATGAGGTCGTTATTATAAACAAGCTTGAGGCTGATGTTGGCCGTGCGATTTGGCTCGAAGGCAATGGCCTGGATCATGCCAGGTGGTCGCTTGTGTGCTCTAGAAATTGCAAAAGCACATTAGGCTTACGAACTAACCAAGGGCCAATACACGTGAGTGGTGAGGAGCCTGTAGACAGTGTGTGAAGCATCTGAAGGTGAATGAAATAACACCCCCCCTCAACAACAGATGCGGCGAAGCTGTCGAGGAGAATGCAGCACGTGTAACAAGCTGCTGACGTGTCAAAGCCTAAAGAATGGAGCCAACTTACAGATGTGGCCTAAACCCTAAGAAGAACAAGTAACAGAAGAAGTCCTACCAACTTATGGGGACCCCGTTCGATGGGGCCCCAAGTGACATAAAGGAAGAAAATAAAGCAGGATCCGGACACACGCAAAAACTGATGACGTGGCAGATTTTCAAAAATTGCGTTGGCATGATGACGTGGCAGGCTGTACGGATTTCCGTAAATTATGCTGACAGCTTTTGGCATTGCTTTTTGGACCAGAAGACCTCGAGTTTTAAAGGCTTTTTACTGTAACTGCTTTTCAGGCGAAGGGCCTTTAAATATGAGGCTAGGGCTCATTCTCTGGCATGCTTCCTGGAGAAGGTGCAGAGTCTGGAGTACCAGCTTGTACTGTGTTGATGCAATATAAAGAAATACCGAAAGGGGCGCCAAGGTTTGGGGCCAATACTCTCTGGGGTGGAATTCCGCCACTCCGTGTCGCGTGTTGTCTCTCTCTTTCAGTTCAGTTGTTATTGAAGTGTTAAAAGTCTATTCAGTCTGTTCTTTTCTATTGGCACGCGGTGCTTGTCTTGTGACAGTGGTATCAGAGCATCAGGCGTGTGCTTTTCTGAAAGCATACCGGTCCTACAAAAGAGGAGACAGAGCTATTGGAATTTTATTTGAGGTATCTTCGGCCTCCAACCCAGACTTATTAGCCACTCCCACCCTTACTTCATCGCGCATCGGGCGCGCTCCCGTCTTCACCACTGTGTCTTACTGGGCATAAACCAATTAAGAACCCTATACATAATATCATGGATTCAACAGAATATTTACAGTTTCTGCTCAACGAGCTTCACGACATGCTTTCGCGGCATCGTCAGCAGAATCTTCCGATGCTGCAAAGTTTTCAACAATTTTTGAACTACATGTTACCCCCTCTGATGCCCCAAATGGTACCTCCTCCTCTGGCACCAGAAAGTACAAGAGCTTCCAACCGGCAACCTTCTCAGCCGTCTGTTCCAATCGGGGGAGTCTTCAGGAATATGGTGCAGCCATCTGACCCTGATCCAGTGCAACCGCCTTCGCCACGGCCATTGCCCCCACCTCCACCACCACCGCCACCAGGCTACAATGGTTGGAGCCCATATGGATACCCTTATTATCCATACCCAGGATATGCGCCTAACCAACCCAAAGATTTCAAAGATGGTGGCATGACAATCAAGTTTTTCACTTTTTCCGGGGTGAAAGATCGCAAGAAAGCATTGCAGTTCCTACAGCAATTCAACAACATCTATGCTTTGGGGAACTATACAGAAGAATCCAAGATTTCTCGAGTAGCGGGATTTCTTAAAGATAATGCTATGCAATGGTGGAGTTCAATCGCGACACAACAACATGCTCCAAGGACCTGGCAAGTGTTCAAGACAGTTTTTGCACGTAGTTACATGACTTTGATGTTTGAAGTCCGGATTTTGGCAGAGTGGGGCAACTTGAAAATGCTTGCCACCGAAACCATGTACGAATATAACCAAAGGTTTCTCGACGTGTACCTTCCGGTGTCCTTCTTTAGATCTGTTCCCTTGGAGGCCCAATGCGAGCGATACACCATTGGACTACCATCACCATTGCAGGAATATTGTCTATTCAAGCAAGTCTCTACCATGCAAGAACTTATGGACCATGCCGCGGTCGGCTACAAACTGATGAAGGAAAAGCTAGAGCTTACCACATAAGAATCTCTAGCCGCTAACCACAACTCTCGGCAACAACGAACAAATTCTCTTGAGTCTCGTGAATATCAACCGCAAAGGCCTTGTTTGACACCTCAACAACGAGACACCTTACTACAAGAAGGCCGATGCTTTGGATGCTTTCAAATAGGGCATAATCATTCTAATTGTGCCAAACGCACTAAAAGACCAGAGGAGCCAACGCCCGCACCAACGGTCGACAAAACCCAAGCACCACCTCTTGCTAAGAGAGCTACACCCCCTATTGGACTAGTTCCTGATATTTATGGCATACGCCTTGAGAGTACAAATGAATTGTGTCGAGCATATGGTAAAGTCAATGGCTTCAAAGCCCTTATTTTCTTTGATCCCGAAGCTACAGAGAACTTCATTCATCCAGAATTTTTAAAGCAGATGCGCTTTGATTATGATGCAGAGGGTGGAGAAATTGAAGCTGAGCTAGCCACGGGGCAAACTCAGAAAGTAGTACTGCTCATTGGTGCTCTTCCAGTGACTATTCAAGATTATCATGGAAAAGCTGATTTCCACATCATGAAGTTCGGCAATTGCGACGTTCTCTTGGGCATGCCTTGGCACGACAAGAATGATGCGACTCTCCAGGTTCGGAACCGAACCATCACCGTGATGCAGAAGGACAAGCCAGTCGTCCTCAAAGTTCGGTTGTCCGAACAAAACCTCGAATGAACTCTCTCTATTTGTTTTTCTTTATAGCTAGAATTTAATGTTTGAAAATTTGTTTGAAATGGAAAGTATGTGTTTTGAACTTGTTTTGGTGCCGATTTGGATGTTTGACTCTGGTTTTAATACTGGTTTCAATGATTGGTGATTTTACTCCCGGGTGGATGTTGCTAAATTGGCTTTATCTGACAGAAAAATAATTCTAAATGAATTATTGGATTTATAAGTGAGGGTTTTCTCGCTTGGAACATCAAGGAAAAATAATTCTAAATGAATTATTGGAATTTTAAGTGAGAGGGTTTTTCTCACTGGAGACATCCGAGTATAGAGTATTCCTAGTGCGTCATTCAAAGTAATGACGGGAGCACTGAGAACGGGAATATGTGCAAGGCCACAAGGAACGGGTACTTCTGATGCGTCACATCGGATGGGTGACAGGGAGCATTGGAAAGAAGTATCCGACCATCCAGGAACGGACATCTCTGATGCGTCATAGGATGGGTGACATAGAGCATCGTGAAGGGGATTGTACCGTATGTTCGGTAGGAAAGGACTAGGTGATGGGTATTCCTGATGCGTCACAAGGTGGGTGATGGGTGCATCAGAAAGGGGATATCCATAGTCGAGAGGAAATCCGAACTGGAAAGAGGAATACGCGTAAAGATGCGAGGACAAGAATAAAGATGGGTTCTGAGAAGCTTTTCTTAAAAAGCGGAATATTTTAACGAGTTTTTCGGGAAGAGCAGACGCTTTCCCGCGAGGAATCTATGTTTGCATTGCATTCGTGCATGTGGTTGCATCCAGGGACGCCTGGGAAGTGCTGTGAAAGCATTGATTTTAATTTATAAGGTTTTATTGAGTTTTTGGGCAGGTTCAGACCAATTTTAAAAATATGCCGGCCGTCCACTTAATAAGTGGGCAGCCACTTAGAAAATAAAGCAACAAAACCAGCCAGCGAATTCTCTCTCCCTATTTCGGGTAAAATAGAAAAAAAGAAAAAAAGAAAAAAACGACCGCGATCTCTCCGCGAGCAGCTATTCGTGCCGTGGTGAAGGAGCTATAAAAGCACCACATGCCCTCACTAAAGGGAGGTTGCCAGCGCCAGCAAGAGAAGACTCTGCCGCCAGAAGACATGAGAGATCGCGAGACTACGAAGCACGGAAGTCGCTTTTCTCGCACAAGAGCGATAGGTACCTATTGTGGATTCGCCATACGAATTGTTGTCGTGTGTTTGCGTGTGTTTGCAGGTACTACATCGCGAAGGAGAAGCGAGAAGGCTTCGGCCTACGCTTGGGAATTCCGGAAACGGAATTCGGAAATTGTCTGTGGAGTCTCAACTCCGAGTACAGACGGAAAAAGGATTGAGAGCTTGTCTCTCTGATTTTCCTTACGGGAAGGAACGACCATCGAGTCAGAGATTTAGAACGGAGTGGTTTTCTTCGGTTCTTGTGCTTGTAAAAAGATTCTCCCTAATAAAGAATACTCTTTAGGGGGGGGACCAGCCCATATTCTGGTCCCTAGTACTGTGTCGATCTTCTCTCTCTCTCTCTATTTATTTCTCTCTATATCCTTTGGCTTCAGTATTAAGTGATAAATTCTATTTATCCAAGTATATTTTATATTGTTATGCGCTCCTGTTTGTGACAATGGTATCAGAGCATGGTCTCCTCTCTTTCTCTGTTAAGGAGGACGACTCTGGGAAGATACGGGAAGAAGCCATGACAAGCCAAGAGAGAAGTAAGCAGGCGGAAACCTAAGTCCTGCAGGAAAAAAAGCTTGCAGAGTTGGATTTTTTTTTTTCTCTTTGCAAGAAGTCGACACAAGACTTGGGATTCTCTGAGAAGGCGACGAGAGCATGATGCTCAAGATCCTAGAGAATCCAAGGAGCGGAATGCTCAAGATCCTTCAGAATCTAGAAAATATCCATGAACATCAATCCAAAACCATAGCCAAGAAATCCCGTCATTTCGGGAAGGATATGAAGAAGGTCTTTAGACCTTAGAACACTCTGGTCAAGCTTGATACTTTTGACGGAAGGGAAGATGTCCCAAAAGCTACCTCTTTCATTCGACAGTTTGAAGTTGCCTTTGCAGGCGGCAATTTCTGAAAAGCGTTGAAGGTGAGACATGTGACCAAACACCTCAAGGGGATTGCAAGTACTTGGTGGTATACCAAAGCTCTGCAAGGAACTTACAACAAGATTTGGATTCAATTCAAGGCTGAATTTTTCAACAAATTTTTTTCCTCTACGCTTTGAGGAAGGCATCCAAGAAGATTGGGGTCGGTTTGCCCAATAGGAACACGAGTTATTCCAAGCAAGTAGTGGTTCACTCTTGCCAAGGTAGCTCCACTCTTGACCCTCTTCGAGAAAGGAAAGATGAAGAAATTCAACGAAGGACTTTTGCCCGAATTTTGTAAACCCATGTGCAAGATACTTTGCAGCAGATAGTGGAGTCAACAATAAAAGCTGAAAGTGTACACCTTGATGTACATAGAATACAATCCCCGTAGTGGGACGAGAACCATTGAACACAGAAAGTTTGGAGTAAGGGAATTCAATCTAACTCCTGAGTTTTTGAATAAGACCCTCAAACTTTAAGTGAGAGGGCAGGTCTTTGATCAAAGTTAAATCTGTGAGGAACTCATCAACTGCGTTGCTTTTATGCACGAGATATGCACGTGTCTAACCAGGACAATCACTCGAGTATTTATGAGAGTAGGATCAATTTGAAACATTGTTTTCTGAGATGAATTGGTTTGCTCAACCATCCGGAAGGTCAACTATTGATCTCGTATCCGGTAATTCTCGAATAGATTACCTGCTATTGCGGGTAGGAAAATTATGAAGGAATCATTCTGAGCTTTCAAGCAAAGAAAAGCTTTCATTAAGCTTGAATACTCTTTAAGCCCACACCCCCTACCCGGTAAGGAAAGATATGGTAGTGCTTTTCGCACAAGTGAATGAACACTCTCTTTACGAGGGAAGGAAGAAGCGACGACTACGACCTGTGCTCGAGGAATCCAAGGATTGAAATCCTAGTTTATTTGATGAGCGGGTTTTGCTCTAAGATTGAGCCAAGGGATCGACAGGTTGAGTGTCTTCGCTCTAAGGATCTTACGAAGGGAAGGTAATTTCCCAGGCTCATTGAAACTTATGTACACCTTTGGGTACATGGATAACACACGAAGATGCAGACCTATGCTAAGGTGGGTCATCTACCAATCAAATTTTTTTCTGCTGAACGGAATGAAATGAACCAACTTCTTTTTCAGGAACTGGACGGGAGTTTGTTATACTCTCTTGAGCGCCTTTTTGCGCGCAAGGATATTCTGACACGAGAATCTCTATTTGAGATGTGTTCGGTAGAAGGAATTTGAGTTTCTCTACGGAAAAGAGGTTTTCTGATGGTCGTTGATCATTGAGTACGCTATGTGCTTTTACCATTACAGTAGCAACTTTTGGTTGCGGTATATGTTTCTCCATGAGCAGGTCAAGTAGCATTTACACACTGCTGGAATAAATTCGAACTATTATGTTCGTAAGAATATAGCTCGCCAACCGTTTCAAAATGGTAAGAATTACATATGGGAGAACATCCCTGAGAATCAAAGAAGGTTCGCTCTATTGTGAACCGGGTTTGAACGTACGTTCAGAAAATGCTATGGCTAGAATCCTATCTGCCTAAGATTTTGCAAGGCGTCATTGATGCTTGCAAAGAGGAAAAGATTGGAAGGAAGTGCGCTTTGCACAAGGAATCTTCGGATTGGAACCGTCCGCCTACGTTGAGCGACGGCTCGAAACAAGAACCTTCTTTAAGGTGATCACACACTTTGTTTGTGGAGAAGACATCAAGATTAATACTCTTATGATTTGGGCATTCCCTATGTGGGAGGACACAAGAGGTTTAATATCCTCAGGACTAATAGCGCAAGGTTATGCGCAAGGACATAGACCTAAATTTATTTTTAGGAGGATGATTCTTCTCGGGATTGAGAAGGTGGAATTGAGTTAACAGATTCTCCGAAAGACGCCAATCACGAGTTCTTACATGGCTCGTAAGTTTAATGAATGGTGAAGGATATTCTCGAGGTACTAGAGGAAGGACATGAACTGGTAAGGTAAGTATTGAATTATTGAATTTTTGTTTAATTTAATTTCTAAGTTCTCTTTTGAGAAAGGACTGGCTTAACTCACCATTGAGCAAGATTTGAAATTTTCCGGTTTCTTCCCGGCAGTTCAGTTGGACCTCTACAGTTGAGGACAACTGTTTATAAGTGAGAGGGATGTTGCTAAATTGGCTTTATCTGACAGAAAAATAATTCTAAATGAATTATTGGATTTATAAGTGAGAGGGTTTTCTCGCTTGGAACATCAAGGAAAAATAATTCTAAATGAATTATTGGAATTTTAAGTGAGAGGGTTTTTCTCACTGGAGACATCCGAGTACAGAGTATTCCTAGTGCATCATTTAAAGTAATGACGGGAGCACTGAGAACGGGAATATCTGTAAGGCCACCAAGAACGGGTACTTCTGATGTGTCACATCGGATGGGTGACAGGGAGCATCGGAACGAAGTATCCGACCATCCAGGAACGGACATCTTTGATGCGTCATAGGATGGGTGACATAGAGCATCGTGAAGGGGATTGTACCGTCAGTTCGGTAGGAAAGGACTAGGTGATGGGTATTCCTGATGCGTCACAAGGTGGGTGACGGGTGCATCAGAAAGGGGATATCCATAGTCGAGAGGAAATCCGAACTGGAAAGAGGAATACGCGTAAAGATGCAGGCACAAGAATAAAGATGGATTCTAAGAAGCTTTTCTTAAAAAGCGGAATATTTTAACGAGTTTTTCGGGAAGAGCAGACGCTTTCCCGTGAGGAATCTATGTTTGCATTGCATTCGTGCATGTGGTTGCATCCAGGGACGCCTCGGAAGTGCTGTGAAAGCATTGATTTTAACTTATAAGGTTTTATTGAGTTTTTGGGCAGGTTCAGACTTAAAAATATGCCGGCCGTCCACTTAGAAAATAAAGCAACAAAACCAGCCAGCGAATTCTCTCTCCCTATTTCAGGTACTTCATCGCGAAGGAGAAGCGAGAAGGCTTCGGCCTACGCTTGGGAATTCCGGAAACGGAATTCGGAAATTGTCTGCGGAGTCTCGACTCCGAGTACAGACGGAAAAAGGATTGAGAGCTTGTCTCTCGGATTTCCCTTACGGGAAGGAACGACCATCGAGTCAGAGATTTAGAACGGAGGGGTTTTCTCCGATTCTTGTGCTTGTAAAAAGATTCTCCCTAATAAAGAATACTCTTTAGGGGGGGGACTAGCCCATCTTCTGGTCCCCAGTACTGTGTCGATCTTCTCTCTCTCTCTATTTATTTCTCTCTATATCCTTTGGCTTCAGTATTAAGTGATAAATTCTATTTATCCGAGTATATTTTATATTGTTATGCGCTCCCGTTTGTGACAGTGGAGTAGTGAGAAATGTTGTTTTGCTATTGTTTGAACCTCCGAACGACGCAGACGGGATGTTTGGGGAGCGTTTGGTTGTATGCTTGTAATATAGTTGTTGTTGTGACTCCCGGCCCGGACCTGGATGGTTATGCAGGAGGAGTATTAAGAAGTCTGAGCAGTGGTTACTCTCAGCACCTCCAAACGAAGCATGCTGTGGTTTGGGGGACGTTTGGTTGTAAAAGGCCTCTATATCTCCCGGCCCGGACCTTTTTAGGTTATGCGGGAGGAGTGATGAAGGAGTCGTTGAATATCTCCTGGCTCGGACTTGTTAGGTTATGTGGGAGGAGTGTTCATCGGCGGCTTTTATTTCTATGTCTTGTAACATGCATATGTGAGCATTTGTGTTGCATTGTGATGTGCCAACCACTGAATATTCCTAATTGGATGAGATTGCCTAGGTATGTAATTTTAGTGCATCAAGACACCCGTGGAAGATCAGTACGGTCTGGGTGTGATGTCTAATTTTACTACGCTGGAATATCAAGAGTTCCAATCTGGAGAAAGGAGAAGCTAACTCCTTCATCAAAACAGCCGAAAGAAGAAGCTAACTCCTTGATCAAAAGAGCAGAAAGGAGAAGCTACTCCTTAATAAAAAGAGCAAATTGATTGTCCCTCGGAATGACCCTCGGAAATTTTTGAGCTAACTTGAGTTGTTTTGCAGATATGTTGTAATCGCGGACGATTACTCTCTTTCAAGAAGGGGAGATGTAACAATTGCTGACGCGTCAAAGCCTAAAGAATGGAGCTAACTTACAGATGTGGCCTAAACCCTAAGAAGAACAAGTAACAGAAGAAGTCCTACCAACTTATGGGGACCCCATTCGATGGGCCCCCAAGTGACATACAGGAAGAAAATAAAGCAAGATCCGGACACATGCAAAAACTGATGACGTGGCAGGTTGTACAAATTTCCGTAAATTATGCTGGCAGCTTTTGGCATTGCTTTTTGGACCAGAAACTTTTGAGTTTTAAAGGCTTTTTATTGTAACTGCTTTTCAGGCCAAGGGCCTTTAAATATGAGGCAAGGGTTCATTCTCTGGCATGCTTCCTGGAGAAGGTGTAGAGTCTGGGGTACTGGCTTGTACTGTGTTGATGCAATATAAAGAAACACCGAAAGGGGTGCCAAGGTTTGGGGCCAATAGTCTCTGGGGTGGAATTCCGCCACACCGTGTCGCGTGTTCTCTCTATTTCAGTTTAGTTGTTATTGAAGTGTTAAAAGTCTCTTCAGTGTATTCTTTTCTATTGGCATGCGTGCCCGTGTTGTGACAGGCACGCCTGTAAATCTGGTGAAGATGTAAATCCCGGGAGAAAAGGATGAGGAGTGCGAGCCAAACAACGTGATAATCCGTACAACACCAATGTGATGATGACGAAGGGTGAGGAAACTCCACCAAGTCGCACAAGGAAGCTAATGGAGTGGCAAGCTACGGAAATAAGTCGCTCAAGAGGATATATATAGGGAAATGACCTAAGATGAGCGTACAATAGCCCATCGGTGATGATCACCACTGAGATGGAGGAACCCAGTGTAGCAACATGAGACAAGACGTGGAGTATAATGAGGGGAACCCCTGAAGAGGAACACTCTGACCAAGAAGAGAGAAAGCTATCAAAGTGGAAAACCGGTAGCAGGTCCAAGTCAAAGAAGCTCTAGTAGAAGAGGGAGGAAGAGCAGGAAGAAGAGGCTCAATAGGGAAGGCATCGTCCATAATAGGAGACAAGATGATAGGATAAGCAATTCATCTCTGTGTAGAGACCGCAATATCTGCAATGTTCCAAGAGAAAAGTCGTCTTGAGGGTATAAGCTGCAATATGATCTGCCATTTCATGGTAGACACACATTATCGGACAAAAGAATCAGAGGAGATCCTGGGGAAAGTCAACCTGTGGGAGCACATCCACCACAGGGGTCTGGACAAAAAATCCAAGAGAGTCTGCAAGTGCAAGTCGTGAAGACACACGGCATAGGAGAACTCCCCCCCCGGGAAAGTAATGGAATGTGGTGAGGTAAAAGGACGGTCGAGAGGATGCATCGGGAAGAAAGACCGGTGATGTAGAAGTCATAGCCTCGGAGTAGACCAGCAATGCAAGGATCATCCAGGAGGTCTTCACCGTGTAAGTAGTGCATAGGTACATCCAAACTGCAAGTGGGGGAGCCACAAGACTAAGCAGAAGCAAGGAAGAGGCTCTGCCAATTTGGGATTGCCGCATCCACCTCCGTCATTGGTTCTGTGTATGATAGACCCGTTCCTCTTGGCACGTCAGACACTTCTTTTGGACATGTTCTCCTAGATGAGAGTATCCTTTGGCATCTGGATGCCTGCATGGTCTCTTCCGGCACATTGCTCCATGGTGGCTCTTTTGCCTTGCCTCTTCTAGAGAGACAGCAGTCGAGGGAGAGAGAGGGAGGGAGGGTTACTGAGGGAGAAGTAGCAATGGAAAACACAAGCCACGTCCACATAAGTACTTGTACCAATCCAATCCCCCGCTCTTCCCGAGGGCAAGAGAGCCTCGAGGAGGGAAGATTTGCAATGTCGAGGAAGATCCGTCCGTTGTGCCAAAACCTATGTCAGAGTCCATGTCTCAATGTCGAAGAAGAAGAAGCAAAGCTGAAATGCGATCTGAATAACCACGCCAGATAAACGCCAAATGACCGCGAAGAATTGGGTAAGTGACGGGAGAGGCAAGGGAAACCCGAAAGGATGCTGAAGGGGCAAAGTAGAGGTGCTGTCCAAAACCTGAAAACGCAGCAAAAGGGAGTTGGAAACTTTACCGGAGGCAGAGTTTGAGCAAACCGCCAGGTGATGGAATCACCGGATGCCGAGAGTGAGGTGAGGGCTGTAAATACACCAAAACAGGCTGAAAATCAGCAAGGGGGTAATCGGGAAATCACTGGCAAAGTCACCAACTGGTCAGCTTCCAAATGGGAAGACTAAGGGGCAAAGAGCGGGAGGCTCCGGCTGTCCAAGATCGGCAAGGAGTAAGGGCTCAAATGAGAGGTAAAACGCTAGTCAAGCTGTTGGCTGTCCAGTTGCTAAAAACGTAGTGCAATTGGCTGCTGTCCTGCCCAAAAACGCAAGAGCATAGGGCTGAAAAACTCAGATCCTGCTGGTTGAAAAACACTGGAGAAGATTATGGCCCTCCTGCAACAAAAACGCTAGGCCAATGCTGGCTGAAAAACGCTGATGCAAGGAGATGCAGAAGGTGGCATGCACTCCTCATCATACCAGCCGTTTTGGGGCATGCTCCCAGAACGTCGTCTCTGCTCCGGCTGGGTGTGTGGGCATGCCTCTGTTGCTGCATCATGTAGTGTTTGTGTCAGTATAGTGGCAAGCTCCTCCAGAGGTCGCCTTGGCTCCTCAGTGCACATGCGTCTGTAGATCCCATCTATGTAGACAAAGTCCCCCTGTGTAAAGGTGTAGCGAGTAAGGGTTGCTTTCCGTGGTATGTGTGCTACACTAAACTGGAAAGAGATGGTCATCGACACAAGGGCATGATCTATTTGGTATTGCCACACCAACAGGTCTAGGTCCAATTGTGAGGTCTTGGATACTAGAAATAAAGCTCGGCTATGCCATGACATAATCCACTGTGTTGGCTCCATATCTGCCCACAGCAGGAAAGCTTTGTAGGCCATTCCAATGTCAGAGTGTGCGGAAGGGAGAGATAGGAAGAGACAACGACACCGAGAGAGAGAGAAGAGACAGATGGTGGAAAGGCTGGCAGCCCAATAACTCCAGATGGTGAACTCTGTACAAGACAAGACAATGAGAAAGAGGGTGCCCCCCTCCTATATATAGGAGAATAGGGGCTCGTCGGGCAATAATCCTCAATATAGGCGAAAGACCTAAAAATATGACCCTCCAATATAAATGGGGGAATATGTGACCAAAACAGGTCTAAAATGGGAAATGTGTTGAACAACCGTAAGTGTGCCTATTATCCGTGTCTCTAGTAGGTGTACGGGTGGCCAACCCACAACCAAGGGCCAATGCACGTGAGTAGTGAGAAGCATGTAGACAGTGTGCGGAGCATATGGAAAGTGAATGAAAATCTAAGAGGCAATCCATGTGCAGTCCCCATGTCTATCAAGTGCCGTCCATACTCAATATGCTCCACATCTTGTGATATTCTAGATAGGCCCATCTCTGCAATATCCATCTCCCTCAACATCTCCTCTGAAGTATCATAAAATACTGTCTGGTGATGGGCAGTCCTAGCATTGAAGTCCCCCAGGATGATAATGTCACCATCTCTAGAGAACTCCCATATGTCCTAATCCAAAATAGAAAAAAAGGACTATCCTCTAGGTGGTGCATATACTGACGTACTCGGAGGAAAGTAGCAAATAGCAATGTAGAGGTATCTACCTGTCTCTGCCCTCAGTCTCACCCATATGTACCTAGCCTGCTCATCCCTGCGGGCTATATGTATCAATGGCTGCAACTCCTCCCTGAATAAGACTGCCACTCCCCTTGAGCCTCGTCCTCTGTGCGATTGAGTTTCTAGTGTGCAAGCTGTCTCCCATTTGTATCCGCTCACATGTCGCATAGATTGCCCAGGGGCTTGATGTGTTTGAAAATAGAAGATGATGTCCCCAATGAAACTATCCTCACAAGCACCCACATCAAGGCGTAGACAACCATTAAAATTCCAAGTAGCAACTTTGAGTGTGGTCCCATAAGTCTCACACCGTCATGCGGAGCGCCTCTCCGTATAACCACTCGTCCGTCTCTATAGAAGGCCAATTTTCCTTTCTCTCGGGCTGTCCTTATCTCAGGCATAACTTCTTGCATATGAGCAAGCTGTGAGAGTGTGAGGTTGTCCGCAAGGAACATGCCTGTCTTCTTTAGCGTAGGACGCTTCTTCAAGAAATCCTTCTTTGCTTCCTTGGAGAGGAAGCGAAAGATCAATGCTCTCTCCTTGGAAGTCTGCCCATTTCCTTCTCTCGTCTTCCCCACTCTCCATGCCTTTGTGTGAGTGGCCTCACTACCGTGATGCAGAAGGACAAGCCAGTCGTCCTCAAAGTTCGGTTGTCCGAACAAAACCTCGAATGAACTCTCTCTATTTGTTTTTCTTTATAGCTAGAAAGTAATGTTTGAAATGGAAAGTATGTGTTTTGAACTTGTTTTGGTGCCGATTTGGATGTTTGACTCTGGTTTTAATACTGGTTTCAATGATTGGTGATTTTACTCTTGGGTGGAGTAGTGAGAAATGTTGTTTTGCTATTGTTTGAACCTCCGAACGACGCAGACGGGATGTCTGGGGAGCGTTTGGTTGTATGCTTGTAATATAATTGTTGTTGTGACTCCCGGCCCGGACCTGGATGGTTATGCGGGAGGAGTATTAAGAAGTCTGAGCAGTGGTTACTCTCAGCATCTCCAAACGACGCAGGCTGCGGTCAAGGGGACGTTTGGTTGTAAAAGGCCTCTATCTCCCGGCCCGGACCTTTTTAGGTTATGCGGGAGGAGTGATGAGGAAGTCGTTGAATATCTCTCGGCCCGGACTTGTTAGGTTATGCGGGAGGAGTGTTCATCGGCGGCTTTATGTTTCTATGTCTTGTAACATGCATATGTGAGCATTTGTGTTGCATTGTGATGTGCGAGCCACTGAATATTCCTAATTAGATGAGATTGCCTGGGTATGTAATTTTAGTGCATCAAGAGACCCATGGAAGATCAATACGGTCTGGGTGTGATGGCTACTTTTACTACGCTAGAATATCAAGAGTTCCAATCTGGAGAAAGGAGAAGCTAACTCCATCAAAACAGCTGAAAGGAGAAGCTAACTCCTTGATCAAAAGAGCAGAAAGGAGAAGCTAACTCCTTAATAAAAAGAGCAAATTGATTGTCCCTCGGAATGACCCTCGGAAATTTTTCAGCTAACTTGAGTTGTTTTGCAGATATGTTGTAACCGCGGATGATTACTCTCTTTCAAGAAGGGGAGATGTAACAAACTGTTGACGTGTCAAAGCCTAAAGAATGGAGCTAACTTACAGATGTGGCCTAAACCCTAAGAAGAACAAGTAACAGAAGAAGTCCTACCAACTTATGGGGACCCCGTTCGATGGGGCCCCAAGTGACATAAAGGAAGAAAATAAAGCAGGATCTGGACACACGCAAAAACTGATGACTTGGCAGATTTCTGAAAATTGCGCTAGCATGATGACGTGGAAGACTGTACGGATTTCCGTGTTTTGCACTGGCTGATGACGTGGCAGACTGTACGGATTTTCGTAAATTACGCTGGGAGCTTTTGGCATTGCTTTTTGGACCAGAAGCTTTTGAGTTTTAAAGGCTTTTTACTGTAACTGGTCTTCAAGCCAAGGGCCTTTAAATATGAGGCTAGGGCTCATTCTCTGGCATGCTTCCTGGAGAAGGTGCAGAGTCTGCAGTACCGGCTTGTATTGTGTTGATGCGATATAAAGAAACATCGAAAGGGGCGCCAAGGTTTGGGGCCAATACTCTCTAGGGTGGAATTCCGCCACTTCGTGTCGCGTGTTGTCTCTCTCTTTCAATTCAGTTGTTATTGAAGTGTTAAAAGTCTGTTTAGTGTGTTCTTTTCTATTGGTACGCGGTGCCCGTCTTGTGACAGCACGCGTGTAAATTTGGAGAAGATGTAAATCCCGGGAGAAAAGGATGAGGACTGCCAACCAAACAACACGATAATCTGTACAACACCAATGTGATGGTGACGAAGGATGAGGAAACTCCAATCAAGTCGCACAAGGAAGCTAATGGAGTGGCAAGCTACGGAAATAAGTCGTTGAAGAGGATATATATAGGTAATGGAATATATAGATGTACATACCCCTGGGAAAGTAATGGAATGTAGTGAGGTAAAGGACGGTTGAGAGGATGCATCGGGAAGAAAGACCGATGATGTAGAAGTCATAGCCTCAGAGTAGACCAGCAAAGCAAGGATCATCGAGGAGGTCTTCATTGTGTAAGTAGTGCATAGGTACATCCAAACTGCAAGTGGGGGAGCCACAAGACCAAGCAGAAGCAAGGAAGAGGCTCTGCCAATTTGGGATCGCCCTATCCACCTCCTTCATTGGTTCTCTGTATGATAGACCCGTGCCTCTTGGCACGTCAGACACTTCTTTTGGACATGTTCTCCTAGATGAGAGTATCCTTTGGCATCTGGATGCCTGCATGGTCTCTTCCGGCACATTGCTCCATGGTGGCTCTCTTGCCTTGCCTCTACTAGAGAGATAGCAGTCGAGGGAGAGGGAGGGAGAGTTACTGAGGGAGAAGTAGCGGTGGAAAACACAAGCCACGTCCACATAAGTACTTGTACCAATCGAATCCCATGCATCTTCCCGAGGGCAAGAGAGCCTCCAGGAGGGAAGATTTGCAATGTCGAGGAAGATCCGTCCGTTGTGCCAGAACGTATATCTGAGTCCATGTCTCAATGTCGAAGAAGAAGAATCAAAGCTGAAATGCGATCTGAATAACTGCGCCAGATAAAACGCCAAATGACCGCGAAGAATTGGGTAAGTGGCGGGAGAGGCAAGGGAAACCCGAAGGGATGCTGAAGGGGCAAAGTAGAGGTGCTGTCCAGAACCTGAAAACACAGCAAAAGGGAGTTGGAAACTTTACCGGAGGCAGAGTTTGAGCAAACCGCTAGGTGATGGAATCACCGGATGCCGAGAGTGAGGTGAGGGCTGTAAATACACCAAAACAGGCTGAAAATCAGCAAGGGGGTAATCAGGAAATCACCGGCAAAGCCACCAACTGGTCAGCCTCCAAATGGGAAGACTAAGGGGCAAAGAGCAGGAGGCTCCGGCTGTCCAAGATCGGCAAGGAGGAAGGGCTCAAATGAGAGGTAAAACGCTAGTCAAGCTGTTGGCTGTCCAGTTGCCAAAAACGCTAGTGCAACTGGCTGCTGTCCTGCCCAGAAACGCAAGAGCATAGGGCTGAAAAACTCAGATCCTGCTGGTTGAAAAACACTGGAGAAGATTATGGCCCTCCTGCAACAAAAACGCTAGGCCAATGCTGGCTGAAAAACGCTGATGCAAGGAGATGCAGAAGGTGGCGATTAGGTAGAGAGAGGGAGGGCGCTAGCAGAGGGAGTAGAAGAGGGTGCAGATCCCAAAACACTAGGGCTGAAGCAAAAACACCAGGTCCCAAAAAAAAAAACGCTAGTAGATCTGAGCAACTCTTCGCAATTAAATCTCCGTAGTGTCCTCCTAGGGGATGGCAATGGCAGATCAAGCACCCTTGTGCTCTGATACCATGTCAGAGCGTGCGGCTGAGGGGAGAGAGAAAGAGACAATGGCATTGAGAGAGAGAGAGAAGAGGCATGAGAGGGACATGGTGGAAAGGTTGGCAGCCCAATAACTCCAGATGGCGATCTGTACAAGACGAGACAATAAGAAAGAGGGTGCCTCCCCTCCTATATATAGGAGAATAGGGGTTGGTTGGGCAATAATCCTCAATATAGGCGAAAGACCTAAAAATATGACCCTCCAATATAAATGGGGGAATATGTGACCAAAACAGGTCTAAAATGGGAAATGTGTTGAACAACCGTAAGTGTGCCTATTATCCGTGTCTCTAGTAGGTGTACGGGTGGCCAACCCACAACCAAGGGCCAATGCACGTGAGTAGTGAGAAGCATGTAGACAGTGTGCGGAGCATATGGAAAGTGAATGAAAATCTAAGAGGCAATCCATGTGCAGTCCCCATGTCTATCAAGTGCCGTCCATACTCAATATGCTCCACATCTTGTGATATTCTAGATAGGCCCATCTCTGCAATATCCATCTCCCTCAACATCTCTGAAGTATCATAAAATACTGTCTGGTGATGGGCATTCCTAGCATTGAAGTCCCCCAGGATGATAATGTCACCATCCCTAGAGAACTCCCATATGTCCTCATCCAAAGTAGGAAAAAAGGACTATCCCTAGGTGGTGCATATAATGACGTACTCGGAGGAAAGTAGCAAATAGCAATGTAGAGGTATCTACCTGTCTCTGCCCTCAGTCTCACCCATATGTACCTAGCCTGCTCATCCCTGCGGGCTATATGTATCAATGGCTGCAACTCCTCCCTGAATAAGACTGCCACTCCCCTTGAGCCTCGTCCTCTGTGCGATTGAGTTTCTAGTGTGCAAGCTGTCTCCCATTTGTATCCGCTCACATGTCGCATAGATTGCCCAGGGGCTTGATGTGTTTGAAAATAGAAGATGATGTCCCCAATGAAACTATCCTCACAAGCACCCACATCAAGGCGTAGAGAACCATTACAATTCCAAGTAGCAACTTTGAGTGTGGTCCCATAAGTCTCGCGCTGTCATGCAGAGCGCCTCTCCGTATAACCACTCGTCCGTCTTTATAGAAGGCCAATTTTCCTTTCTCTCGGGCTTTCCTTATCTCAGGCATAACTTCTTGCATATGAACAAGCTGTGAGAGTGTGAGGTTGTCCGCAAGGAACATGCCTGTCTTGTGACAAAGTGATGACGTGGCTATGGGTAGCTGAAACCCTAATTTGAGGCTGAAACCCTAAAATCCCTGCAAACTCTAAAAATTGCCAGAAACCCTAATTTCTGTGAAACCCTAATTTTTGACAGCAAACCCTTATTTCTGCCGGGGTGCCACGTGGCAAGAGGAGCTTTCCGGAAATTGCGCCGCAAAACGCGCTGACAGCTTTTGGGCGTTGCTTTTTGGTCCACACGCCATGAAAGAGAGAGAGAGCTTGCTTTTTTATATAAAAAAAGAAAAGACTCTCTAAAGAGAGAGAGAGGACTACTGCTTTTGATTTTAAAAGCTTTTGGGGCTCTGCTTTTGGGCATCCCTTGTACCTTTAAATATGTGGAGAGGGCTTCACTTCTGAGAGCATCTGGACGCAGAGTCTGAGAGTGAAACCCTAGCCACACTCTTGTACTTTGATATGATTAATATAAAAAGAAATACTGAAAGGGGCGCCAGTCTTTGGGGCCAATATCTCTAGGCACGGAACTCCGCCGGGCCAGTGCAAATCTATTGTGATGTGTGAATTGTTTTGAAGTAATTATTTGGTGTTGTCGTGGTTGATTCTTGACTTGGAGTGTCCAAGTCTGTTATAGTGGTGTTAGAGCACGGCCGATTTCTCTTCTACGGGAAATCCGATCCCCGAATTTTTTTCCGCGGCACCTATGGCTTCAGGCAATGATCAATCAACTCCCTCTACATCTGGTGATGGGGGCAGGGATCACAACGAAGATTCCGGCACGGAGTATGGCCCGCCTAGGCCTACTCCAGCGGAGCAGCAAGAGATGTAGCGTCGAAAATTGATTGATGATGCAACAAGATGATGCTCAATTTTGCGAAGGACCCGAAGATGGCAAAATATATGAACCAGACCTCTTTGGAAGAGGTACAGATAGAGTAGCAGAGAACCACAACACCACTCCCGAAACCCGCTCTCAAGAAACCTTCTGCCTCCAAGAAATATACGGAGAAGGAACTGGAGAACGTGGTTGATGCACGGATTGCTAAGCTTTTCGACGTGCAAAAGAAGGACAAAAAGCACGGCAAAAAGCAGAAGAAAGGCACTGACTTCCCGGGATATTTGGGTCGTCGGCCGACATTCGACAAGGCAAAGAAACTGAAGAAGCGCGTCAAGTTTGAAGGCCTACCCAGTTCTTCTTCTTCTTCTTCTTCTGAGAGTTCTTCTAGCTCCTCAGACTCGAGCGAAAAAGACAGGAAAAGCAAAAAGCGAAGCAAGAAACAACGCTTCGGAAAGGGCAAGAAAAAGGCAAGGAAGTCTAAGTCTCGCCTAGTGAGTGACACTTCTACAGAGGACTCGTCCACGGACAGTTCAAACTCTGACAACGGGAACTTTTATGCGAACAAGAAGAATCTTTACAAAGCCAACCAGTATGACTTTCTCGAAGATAAAAGCAAGAAAGTCCGAGAGTTTAAGGAAGGTGGCCAAGCACTTAAGTTTGATACTTTTTCGGGATACTCCGATGCTTCGAAGGCTTTGTCTTTTATACAGCAGTTTGACATCGCTTTCGTGGGAGGACGCTATTCAGAGCACTCCAAGATTCGGAGAGCTGCCTCTTATTTACAGGGGAATGCTCGCACTTGGTGGTCCACGCTTCTATTAAGCAAGACTGTGCCAGTTACATGGCTGAAATTCAAGAGGCTTTTTATTTCTTCTTGGTTGACTCAAGAGTTTGAGCGAGATATACGAGCTGCTTGGAACCATCTGCGGATGATCAAGAGCGATACAGTGAATTCTTACTGTGAAAGATTCTGGAACTCTTTTCTACATGCCTCTTCATTCAAGAAGATCTCGTTCAGAGAACAGATTGAGCGGTTTACATTGGGTCTACCTACAGAGATCCGAGACCACTGCTTGGAACAGAAGTCAGCTTCTATTCGGGAGTTGATGAGTCATGCGAAGCGGGGCTTTGCAATTCACTCTGCTAGTCTGACCTACACCACAGATGAGGTCACGACACAACGAACCGGACAGACTTCTGGGAATGAAAGTAGAAAAAGGAAGTGCAACCCAAAGAAAAAGGATGCACGACCCATGCTTACTCCTCGGGAGCGGACTCGCTTCATCAACGAGGGGAAGTGCTTTGGATGCGGGGAAACAGGACATATCTCCGCGAAGTGCCCTAAAAAGGCACAGAAAGAACAGAATGACAAGGACGACGAAAGGCCTGAGAGTTCGAGAGCTGCTGAGGACCGTGTACGAAAAGGCAAGATGAAAAAAAGACTGGTTCCAGATTGTGTGGGTACTGATCCCGACACCATGGATGAGAGTACAGAACTTTGCCGAGCTTGGGGCAAAGTGAAAGATCAAGAGGCCCTGATTTTCTTTGATGGAGGAGCCAAGGCAAACTTCATTTCACCGGAATTGGCGGCGCGGCTCAAGATTACTCCCGATCGGATGGGACGACTTGCAGAGGCAGTTCTAGCGGCACCCGGCAGGGACGTAGCCATTACACCTGTCATTGGCAAACTTCAGTTGCATTGTCAGGGGTATTTGGGGCATGAGGACTTCTTCATAATGCCTTTGGAGGGTTGTGATGTTCTCTTAGGGATTCCCTGGTACCACAAGAACAACGCCGTGGTCGATTATCGGACGAGAAAAGCGACTTTGACTACAGAAAAGGGCAGAACAATTGTACTTGATATTAAACTGAAGGGCGAGTCTGTCCCTATTGTATCGGCTTCGGCCATTTCAAAATTATTGAAATCCAGTCTGTTTGTTTACTCGATCTTTATGAAAGAGTTGAGTGATGATGATAGGACAAATATGTCTAAACTTGATAAAGAACGCCAAGATTTTCTACACTCACACTGATTGCTTCTCAGAAGGCCTACCAGGAGAGTTACCACCTGCTCGTCCTGAAGATCATACCATTGATCTGATACCTTGTAGTACACCACCGAACCGGCCACCCTACCGTGTGAGTCGAGCATAGAATGAAGAGATTATGAACCAAGTGAAAGACCTCTTGGAAAAGGGTATTGTCCAGCCTAGTACTTCACCGTATTGCTTTCCAGTGTTGTTGGTTTTGAAGAAAGACGGATCTTGGAGAATGTGCATCGATTATAGAGCTCTCAACAAAATCACCATCAAGAACAGATTTCCAATTCCTAGGATCGATGATATACTCAACAGGTTACAGGGATCCTCGTGCTTTAGCAGGATTGACTTGAAGAGTGGATATCATCAGATGAGGATAACGTCGGGAGACGTCTACAAGACAGCTTTTCGGACGACTTTTGGGTTATTTGAGTTTTTGGTGATGCCTTTTGGCTTGACCAATGCTCCTGCGACATTTAGCCGGATGATGGATAGGATTTTTCGAGAGTACAGGCTATTTGTTGGCACTTTCTTTGACGACATCATTGTTTTCTCCAAGAATGAGGCAGAACACAGAGATCATCTGCTTCAGGTCTTTATGGCATTACGAGATCACAAGTTAGTGATTAATGCAAAGAAAAGTGAATTTTTCCTACCAGAGATACACTTTTTGGGACACATTGTGTCAGCAGCAGCAGGAGTGCAAATGAATCCGGCCAAGATAGAGACTATCCGTGATTGGCCCGACTTGAAGAATGTCCATGAAGTTAGAAGCTTCTTGGGACTGTGTTCGTACTACAGGCGGTTCATACGAAAGTTTGCAGAGGTTGCTTCCCCTTTGCATATCTTGACACAGAAAGGAGTACCTTTTTTGTGGGGACCCACAGAGGTGACTGCCTTTCAGACATTGAAAGAGAAATTGACTATGGGACCTATTTTGACTTTGCCGGACTTGCAGAAGTCATTCGAAGTATATTGTGATTCTTGTGGTCGTAGTTTGGGTGCGGTCTTGATGCAAGAAGGCCATGTCATAGCTTACGAGAGCCGTTTGTTCTCTAGGCCGGAGATGACAACACAGATTTATGAGAAAGAGCTTTTGGCGGTTATCCATGCTCTTACTCAGTGGCGGCATTACCTACTCGGAGCGGATTTCACTGTCTTTACAGACCATCAGAGTTTGCGCTACTTCTTGTCACAGAAGCAGCTTTCGGAAAAGTAGATGCGGTGGGCGAACATCTTGTCACAATTTCACTTCCAGATCGTCCATGTGCAGGGACAAAAGAATGTGGTGGCAGATGCTTTGTCTCGGAAGCCGTTGGTTCTGGCTATTTCCGCGATACATCATAGGAGCTTGGAGGATATGGTCGATCAGTATGCCATAGATACAGATTTTGCAGATATTTTTCACGCGGATACAGGATGGGGAGACAGTAGCTGGATACTTCCTTTGGGAAGGCTACTTGATGAGAAAGACTATGTTGTGCGTTACACAGCCGTTGCGGGAAAGGTTATGACTGAATGTCATTGTCCACCTTTTACGGGTCACCGCGGCATTGCTACCACCATGAAGGGGTAGAGAGATACTTCTTTTGGTCGAGACTCAAAAAAGATGTGGAAGAGTTTGTGCGCAGTTGCTTGGTATGCCAGAAGGTCAAGTTTGATAGGCATAAAGCACAGGGGTTGTTACAGCCTTTACCCATACCCACCCGCCCCTGAGAAAGTATAGCGATGGATTTCATTTTTGATCTCCCGAGAACACAGAGTGGTCATGATGGTATTTGGACTGTTATTGACAGATTTAGCAAACAGGCTCATTTCATTCCAGTGAAGAAAACAGTCAAGCCGGATCACTTAGCGAGACTGTTTGTGGCCCAGATTTTCAGATTACATGGCATGCCTGAGACGATTGTCTCCGACAGAGACCCTAGATTTACGAGTTTGTTTTGGAGGGCAATTTGGGAGAACATTGGCACGCGGTTGCAGTTCTCGTCATCGTTCCACCCGCAGACTGACGGGCAATCCGAGATTGCCAATTCAGTGGTTCTAGATTTATTGAAGTCTTATATCTCATATCAGAAGACTCAATGGGAAAGATATTTACCTTTGGTGGAATTTCCCTACAATAACACGATACACTCGTCGACGGGGAAGGCGCCATTTGAGATTGTTGACGGTGCTGCGAAGGTTCCACCCTTCCCGAGCACGAAAGATAAGATCTTTGAAGGGGATGAATATACGCGAGATCTGGATACGGCTTTTGCCAAGGTTCGCGAGACTTTGCAGAAGTCTCAAGAACGACAGAAAAAGGCAGCGGATCGCCATCGTCGCGACATGAAATTGAAGGAGGATGATTGGGTGCTGTCACAAAGTGATGACATGGCGGACAGCAGAAACCCTAAAATTCCTGCAAACCCTAATTTTTGCCAAAAACCCTAAATTCCGAAAATCGCGGAGGCGGATTATTAATTTTTTTTTTAGGGTTTGCAGGAATTTTAGGGTTTCTGCTGTCCGCCACGTCATCATTTTGTGACATACCCCCCTCTTGAAAGCATTGTAATCGACCGCGATTACGCCTGCAAAACCGACAAAAGCCATAAACCGTCTTAGCAGACACTGACTGTTAGTACCTACGTACTAGGAACACACATCTAGCACATGTACGAAATCGACAGTCACATCACACGACATCACAGGACATCACCAGACATCACAGGACATCACATGACATTCAACATTCATTCGGATCTTAGACCATGATTTATCGGCAATGTAGCTAGCAATCACATCTAGGTCCAATCGGGACCTCATCGATGTCCGATTGACTAACCCCTATTGCAACCATGTCTACTCGAGATCAATCAGACCAAAATGCTGCAGTCATTTCGGCTATCAGTTCCTGCACTCACAAGAAGTCAAGAACAAATCAGTATCATAATCAGGAATTCCATTTCATAAAGTCATCCAGCAGAATACTGTCAGCTCTCAGTATCCCTGAAGCTCAAAGAGACATCAGTGACTTTAGTATCAAAATCGAGGCATCGGTTGACAAAGGAGTGGAGTAACTCCCCTCTTGTGCATCAAATGCTCTTACTAAGTGGCGGCATTACCTACTCGGAGCGGATTTTACTGTCTTTACAGACCATCAGAGTTTGCGCTACTTCTTGTAACAGAAGCAGCTTTCGGAAAAACAGATGCGGTGGGCGAACATCTTGTCACAGTTCCACTTCCAGATTGTCCATGTGCAGGGACAGAAGAATGTGGTGGCAGATGCTTTGTCTCGGAAACCGTTGGTTCTGGCTATTTCCACGATACATCATAGGAGCTTCGAGGATATGGTCGATCAGTATGCCACAGATACAGATTTTGCAGATATTTTCACACGGATACGGGATGGGGAGATAGTAGCTGGATACTCCCTTCGGGAAGGCTACTTGATGAAAAAGACTATGTTGTGCGTTACACAGCCGTTGAGGGAAAAGGTTATGACTGAATGCCATTGTTCACCTTTTACGGGTCACCGCGGCATTGCTACCACCATGAAAGGGGTAGAGAGATATTTCTTTTGGCCGAGACTCAAGAAAGATGTGGAAGAGTTTGTGCGCAGTTGCTTGGTATGCCAAAAGGTCAAGTTTAACAGGCATAAAGCACAGGGATTGTTACAGCCTTTACCCATACCCACCCGCCCTTGGGAAAGTATAGCGATGGATTTCAGTTTTGATCTCCCGAGAACACAGAGTGGTCACGATGGTATCTGGACTGTTATTTAGCAAACAGGCTCATTTCATTCCAGTGAAGAAAACAGTCAAGCCGGATCACTTAGCGAGACTGTTTGTGGCCCAGATTTTCAGATTACATGGCATGCCTGAGACAATTGTCTCCGACAGAGACCCCAGATTTACGAGTTTGTTTTGGAAGGCAATTTGGGAGAACATTGACACGCGGTTGCAGTTCTTGTCATCGTTCCACCCGCAGACTGATGGGCAATCCGAGATTGCCAATTCAGTGGTTCTAGATTTATTGAAGTCTTATATCTCAGATCAGAAGACTCAATGGGAAAGATATTTACCTTTGGTGGAATTTGCCTACAATAACACGGTACACTCGTCGACAGGGAAGTACGGACCTTTCCAGATTACTGACAAGATAAATGATGTCTCCTTCCGATTGAAACTGCCAGATTCTTGGAGGATTCACAATGCATTGCATGTGAGTCTCTTGAAACCTTTTAAAGGTGATGTGCCTGATGATAGGGAGCCTGATGAGCAACCCGAAGTGGAAGAAAACGAGGAGATCCTTGTTCCTGAACAGATTTTGGCACATAAGGATACGAAGAATAAGGGTAAAGTCCGAAGGCGGTTCTTGGTTAAGTTCAAGAATTATCCTGCACTTGATGCGAAGTGGATGGAGGAGGAGGACCTAGCAGATACTCCTCAGATTGTGAAACTTTACCTCGATGCTTTTGGTTTAGCATAGTCTACTCCAAATGGAACCCAGAATTCAGCTTGGCCGAAGATCTGGTGCAGTGGGATGCACAAGAGGGGAGTTACTCCACTCCTTTGTCAACCGATGCCTCGATTTTGATACTAAAGTCACTGATGTCTCTTTGAGCTTCAGGGATACTGAGAGCTGACAGTATTCTGTTGGATGACTTTATGAAATGGAATTCCTGATTATGATACTGATTTGTTCTTGACTTCTTGTGAGTGCAGGAACTGATAGCCGAAATGACTGCAGCATTTTGGTCTGATTGATCTCGAATAGACATGGTTGCAATAGGGGTTAGTCAATCGGACATCGATGAGGTCCCGATTGCACCTAGATGTGATTGCTAGCTACATTGCCGATAAATCATGGTCTAAGATCCGAATGAATGTTGAATGTCATGTGATGTCCTGTGATGTCTGGTGATGTCCTGTGATGTCGTGTGATGTGACTGTCGATTTCGTACATGTGCTAGATGTGTGTTCCTAGTACGTAGGTACTAACAGTCAGTGTCTGCTAAGACGGTTTATGGCTTTTGTCGGTTTTGCAGGTGTAATCGCGGTCGATTACAATGCTTTCAAGAGGGGGGTATGTCACAAAGTGATGACGTGGCTACGGGTAGCTGAAACCCTAATTTGAGGCTGAAACCCTAAAATCCCTGCAAACCCTAAAAACTGCCAGAAACCCTAATTTCTGTGAAACCCTAATTTCTGACAGCAAACCCTAATTTCTGCCGGGGTGCCACGTGGCAGCAGGAGCTTTCCGGAAATTGCGCAGCAAAACGCGTTGACAGCTTTTGGGCGTTGCTTTTTGGTCCACACGCCATGAGAGAGAGAGAGAGAGCTTGTTTTTTTTATATAAAAAAAGAAAAGACTCTCTAAAGAGAGAGAGAGGACTACTGCTTTTGATTTTAAAAGCTTTTGGGGCTCTGCTTTTGGGCATCCCTTGTACCTTTAAATATGTGGAGAGGGCTTCACTTCTGAGAGCATCTGGACGCAGAGTTTGAGAGTGAAACCCTAGCCACACTCTTGTACTTTGATCTGATTAATATAAAAAGAAATACCGAAAGGGGCGCTAGTCTTTGGGGCCAATATCTCTAGGCACGGAACTCCGCCGGGCCAGTTCAAATCTATTGTGATCTGCGAATTGTTTTGAAGTGGGTTGTCGCGGTTGATTCTTGAGTTGGAGTGTCCAAGTCTGTTACATGTCTTCTTTATTGTAGGACGCTTCTTCAAGAAATCCTTCTTTGCTTCCATGGAGAGGAAGCAAAAGATCAATGCTCTCTCCTTGGAAGTCTGCCCATTTCCTTCTCTCTTCTTCCCACTCTCGATGCCTTTGTGTGAATGGCCTCACTACCGTGATGAAGAAGGACAAGCCAGTCGTCCTCAAAGTTCGGTTGCCCGAACAAAACCTCGAATGAACTCTCTCTATTTGTTTTTCTTTATAGCTAGAAAGTAATGTTTGAAAATTTGTTTGAAATGGAAAGTATATGTTTTGAACTTGTTTTGGTGCCGATTTGGATGTTTGACTCTGGTTTTAATACTGGTTTCATGATTGGTGATTTAACTCCCGGGTGGAGTAGTGAGAAATGTTGTTTTGCTATTGTTTGAACCTCCGAACGACGCAGACGGGATGTCTGGGGAGCGTTTGGTTGTATGCTTGTAATATAATTGTTGTTGTGACTCCCGGCCCGGACCTTGATGGTTATGAGGGAGGAGTATTAAGAAGTCTGAGCAATGGTTACTCTCATTACCTCCAAACGACGCAGGCTGCGGTCTGGGGGGCGTTAGGTTGTAAAAGGCCTCTATATCTCCCGGCCCGGACCTTTTTAGGTTATGCAGGAGGAGTGATGAGAGAGTCGTTGAATATCTCTCGGCCCGGACTTGTTAGGTTATGCGGGAGGAGTGTTCATCGGCGGCTTTATGTTTTTATGTCTTGTAACATGCATATGTGAGCATTTGTGTTGCATTGTGACGTGCCAACCATTGAATATTCCTAATTGGATGAGATTGCCTGTGTATGTAATTTTAGTGCATCAAGATACCCGTGGAAGATCAGTACGGTCTGGGTGTGATGGCTAATTTTACTACGCCGGAATATCAAGAGTTCCGATCTAGAGAAAGGAGAAGCTAACTCCTTGATCAAAACAGCGGAAAGGAGAAGCTAACTCCTTGATCAAAAGAGCAGAAAGGAGAAGCTAACTCCTTAATAAAAAGAGAAAATTGATTGTCCCTCGGAATGTCCAGCTAACTTGAGTTGTTTTGCAGATATGCTGTAATGGCGGACGATTACTCTCTTTCAAGCAGGGGAGATGTAACAAACTGCTGACGTGTCAAAGCCTAGAGAATGGAGCTAACTTACAGATGTGGCCTAAACCTTGAGAAGAACAAGTAACAGAAGAAGTCCTACCAACTTACGAACGGGGTCCCAAGTGACATAAAGGAAGAAAATAAAGCAGGATCCGGACACACGCAAAAACTGATGACGTGGCAGATTTCCAAAAATTGCGCTAGCACGATGACGTGGCAGACTGTACGGATTTCCACGTTTTGCACTGGCTGATGACGTGGCAGGTTGTACGGATTTCGGTAATTTACGTTGGCAGCTTTTGGCATTGCTTTTTGGACTTGAAGCTTTTGAGTTTTAAAGACTTTTTACTGTAACTGCTCTCTAGGCCAAGGGCCTAAATATGAGGCTAGGGCTCATTCTCTGGCCTGCTTCTTGGAGAAGGTGTAGAGTCTGGAGTACCGGTTTGTATTGTGTTGATGCAATATAAAGAAACATCGAAAGGGGCGCCAAGGTTTGGGGCCAATACTCTCTGGGGTGGAATTCCGCCACTCCGTGTCGCGTGTTGTCTCTCTTTCAGTTCAATTGTTATTGAAGTGTTAAAAGTCTGTTCAGTGTGTTCTTTTCTATTGGCACGCGTGCCCGTCTTGTGACAGCACGCCTGTAAATCCGGAGAAGCTGTAAATCCCGGGAGAAAAGGATGAGGAGTGCCAGCCAAACAACACGATAATCCGTACAACACCAATGTGATGATGACGAAGGGTGAGGAAACTCCAATCAAGTCGCACAAGGAAGCTAATGGAGTGGCAAGCTACGGAAATAAGTCGCTGAAGAGGATATATATATAGGGAAATGACCTAAGATGATCGTACAATAGCCCATCGGTGATGATCACCACTGAGATGGAGGAACCCAGTGTAGCAACATGAGACAAGACGGGGAGTATAATGAGGGGAACCCCCTGAAGAGGAACACTCTGACCAAGAAGAGAGAAAGCTATCAAAGTGGAAAACCGGTAGCAGGTCCAAGTCAAAGAAGCTCTAGCAGAAGAGGGAGGAAGAGCAGGAAGAAGAGGCTCAATAGGGAAGGCATCGTCCACAATAGGAGACAAGATGACAGGATAAGCAATCCATCCCTGTGTAGAGACCGCAATATCTGCAATGTTCCAAGAGAAGAGTCGTCTTGAGGGTAGAAGCTGCAGTATGATCTGCCATTTCATGGTAGACACACATTATCGGACAAAAGAATCAGAGGAGATCCCGGGGAAAGTCAACCTGTGGGAGCACATCCACCACAGGGGTCTGGACAAAAAATCCAAGAGAGTCTGCAAGTGCAAGTCGTGAAGACACGCGACATAGGAGAACCCCCCCCCCCCCCCCCCCCCCCCCGGGAAAGTAATGGAATGTGGTGAGGTAAAAGGACGGTTGAGAGGATGCATCGGGAAGAAAGACCGATGATGTAGAAGTCATAGCCTCGGAGTAGACCAGCAATGCAAGCCTCAAGGATCATCTAGGAGGTCTTCACCGTGTAAGTAGTGCATAGGTACATTCAAACTGCAAGTGGGGGAGTCACAAGACCAAGCAGAAGCAAGGAAGAGGCTCTGCCAATTTGGGATTTCCCTATCCACCTCCTTCATTGGTTCTCTGTATGATAGACCCGTGCCTCTTGGCACGTCAGACACTTCTTTTGGACATGTTCTCCTAGCTGAGAGTATCCTTTGGCATCTGGGAGCCTGGATGGTCTCTTCCGGCACACTGCTCCATGGTGGCTCTCTTGCCTTGCCTCTACTAGAGAGACAGCAGTCGAGGGAGAGGGAGGGTACTCACGCTCTGCACCTTCACCCGGAAGAGTGCCAGAGTGAGCCCTCTGCACATATTTAAAGGCCCTTGGCCTTGAAAAGCAGTCAAAGTCAAAAGCATATTAGCCTTGTAACTAGGTGGCGGTCTGTACTTGAAGTTAGCATGGTAACTAGGTGGCGGGTTGGTGTATATGGTCATACCTTGTTTTGTATCGGAGCTTATCATGTAATTTTTCCCTTCTGATTTAATTCACAAGCACCCCCCTTTATGGAAAAAAAAAAAAAAACGCAAAAGCATATGGCCTCAATAGCTGGCGCTGAAAACTGTCTAGCATAAATCACGAAAATCCGTACAGGCTGCCACGTCACGAGGTCAACGTGTTTTGTGGGAGTTCCGTACAACTGTGGCACGTCATCACTTTTTACGCTATCTTTTGTGTGTGCAAGGGTCCAACTTTATTTTAATGCCTTTATGTCACTTTGGTCCCATCGAATGGGGTCCCATAAGTTAGTGGGAACTCTTCTTAAAAAAATAGGCCACTCGGCAAGACTTTGTAAGTCGGTAAAACTTCTCCTGCTGCTTCAGCTTCTTTACTTAGGGTTTAGGCCTTTGAGCCAAGACCTACAGGTTGGCTCCGTTCTCCAGTGGCTTGACACGTCAGCAATTTGTGACATCCCCCCTTCTTGAAAGATTGTAATCGTCCGCAATTACAACATATCTGCAAAGTAAGTCAAGTTAGCTCAAAACTTTCCGAGGGTCATTCCGAGGGACAATTAGTTCTCATTCCAAATCGGTGCTCTTTTGATTTCCTAGGTCGTTGGCTTCCCAGAAGAATCCCATCCAATAAGGAGTCTCATTCCAAATCGGAACTCTTGATATCCTGGGTCGTTGGTTTCCTAGAAATATCTCATTTAATAAGGAGTCTCATTCCAGATCGGAACTCTTGATATCCTTGGTCGTTGGTTTTCCAGAAGTATCTCATTTAATAAGGAATCTGTGGTTGGCATATCACAATGCAACACAAATACTAACATATGCATGTTACAAGACACAACGAACAACATCGCTGAGCAATCCCTCGAGACAGACGGTCTACGATATGAAGCTACTCAACGACTACCTCTTCACTCCCCCGGCAAATAACCTAAAAAGGTCCGGGCCATGAGTTCATAGGAATGATACAGTCAAACGCTCCCCAGACCGCAACTTGCGTCGCTTGGAGGTTCAAGCATACAACCAAACGTTCCCTAGACCGCAGCCTGCGTCGCTTCGAGGTTCAAGTATACAACCAAACGCTTGCCAAACATCCCGTCTACGTCGTTCGGAGGTTTTCCAACATACAAGAAACTCTCCTCAGACATCTCGTCTGCGTCGTTCCGAGGTTTTCAAGACAATACCAAAACAACATTTCTCACTACTCTACACCAACAAGTAAAATCACCAATCATTGAAACCAATATCAAAACCAGAGTCAAACAGTTCAAATCGGCACCAAGACAGGTTTAAAACAAATACCATCCATTTCAAAGAAATTCCAAACGAGATCACCCAACAAGTTCTCAGAAAAAATTCAAACTTACAAAAAAAAACAATCTCGACATCAATCGAGCTCGAAAGCCGACTTGCTTTACATCCTAAAATCTGCACCAAGATTAGGGCTAGATTTCTTCCATAAGTTTGTAGCCGCAGCATGGTCCATAAGCTCTCGAATAGTCGAAACAAGCCTCGACAGACAGTGTGTCTGTGGCGGTGATGGTAGCCCCAAGATATACCAATCACACTGGGCCTCCAAGGTTTTCAGTTTGAGAAGAGACACCTGCTGAGAGATGTCGAGAAATTTCAAGTTATAATCGGCTAGGGTTTTCGTGGCAAGCATTTCAGGATACCCCACTTTGCCAGAAGCTGGACTCTGAAGAAAGATGCCAGAAGGCATGTAACTTGGGGCAAATTTTTTTTCTTGAAAGCTTGCCAAGTCCTTGGAGTGTGTGGCTTGGTAGCTATATACATCCACCACTTCATGGCATTGCCTCTGTGAAAAACAACGGTTCGAAAAATCTTTGATCCTTCTCTTGCAAGTGATCTTTATGACTTATGCCACGTAAGACAGAGCGATGAAGACAGCCCGCACCCGATATGCGATGAAGTAAGGGGGTGGGAGTCGCTTATAAGTCCGGGGTTGGGACACCAAGATTCTTTAATAAAATTTCATGTAAAGCTTGGAAGCGCGATCGTGCTTTGCCTGCTCTTTGGTAGGACCGGTATGCTTTCAAAAAAGCACACGCATGAAGCTCTGTTACTACTCTCACGGAGACGGGCTCCACGTGCCAATGGAAATGAACGGACTGAACTGAAAGAGATAGACAAGACGAGATGGGGAGTGGTGGAATTCCACCCCAAGAGAGCACTGGCCCCAAACCTTGGCGCCCCTTTCGGTTTTTCTTTATATTACTTGAACTCGGTACAATACCAGTACTCACGCTCTGCACCTTCACCCGGAAGAGTGCCGGAGACTAAGCGCTCTGCACATATTTAAAGGCCCTTGGCCTTGAAAAACAGTTACATGAAAAGTAGTCAAGCTCAAAAGCATATTGCCTCAAAAGCTGGTGCTAAAAACTGCCCAGCGTAAACCATGAAAATCCGTACAAGCTGCCACGTCATCAAGTCAGCGTGAAATGCGGAATTCTGTATAGGCTACCACGCCAGTAGGTCAGCGCATTTTGCGGGAGTTCCATATAGCAGTGCCACGCTATCACTTTTTACGCTATCTTTTGTGTGTGTGAGGGTCCAGGTTTATTTTAGTGCCTTTATGTCACTTGGGCCCCATCGGACAGGGTCCATAAGTTGGTGGGAACTCTTATATAAAAAATAGGCCACTCGGCAAGACTTTGTAAGTTGGTATAACTTCTCTTGCTGCTTCAGCTTCTTCACTTAGGGTTTAGGCCTTTGAGCCGGGATCTGCAGGTTGGCTCCGTTCTTCAATGGCTTGACATGTCAGCAATTTGTGACACCACGTTGGCATGTAAGCGCGATTTATGGAAATCTGCCAGCAGCCTTTACGCTTTGATTGTTTCAGTTTTAGGCCCCTTGGCTGATGTCCATAGGTCGGTAGGTTTAGATTTTTTATAAAAAACCCTAACCCCTTTTGTTTAGGCCCCTCGGCCACACCTTCTCGGTTCAATTCTTCTTGTCCTCTCGGCCAGTTCCTTCCAGTTGAGCACACCACGTCGCAAACTTGTGACATCCCACCGACTACACGAGAGGATGTAGAGCACTTGTGACAAACGGCCCACGAGCAATTAATAAGCTGAAAGTCAATAGAACTTGACAGAGAGATAGAAGGGAAAAGATTGACATAGTGTTTGGGACCAGAAGATGGCCTGGTCCCCACAATGTTCACAGAGTTTGAGGTACTTCTTGTCCCAAAAACAACTTTCGGATAAATAGATGAGATGGGCAAATATTTTGTCGCAGTTCCATTTCGAGATTGTTCATGTTATGGGAAATAAGAATCTCGTGGCAGATACGCTGTTTGCAAGCCATAGATATCAGCCATACAGTGGTACATCATTAGAACTATGAAGAAATGCTCAATCGATATCCTACAGATCCCGAATTTGCAGACATTTTTGATAGGGTACACATGTTAGAGTTTTGGCATCTCAAGTGAACTGCCCAATGTGGTCCCATTATTTCTTTTGGCTTTTATTTATTTTACTTATTTGTCAAAATCTGGGTAGGGCAATTTACTGAGGCTCCTTTCCTCCAGTGTAAACACATTCAGTTATTCATTGCCAAGGTTGATTGGTTCAGGACTCTCTCTCTCTCTCTCTCTCTCTTTGTACCCAGAGATGGTATCAGTTTCACCAGTTTGTCATTTTTGCCTTTTGAAGACGTGCACCCATTTAACTCTTATGTAATGAGCCTTGAGATAATTCCATTTGAAAGTACTTGGGATCTGGCATTCTGTTGATTCTGCACGTGCCATGATTCCTGTTGGAGTTTCGAATGTGAATTATAATCGTGTCTCTTTGGAATAAGTGAGCTGGCTTGAGAATAGTCAAAATGTAAATTATCTGGTCTCAATGTGTCTATCGATTGTTAATCTCACATTGTTGCGAGATAATGACCTGGTTTGCTCCGCACAGGATGGAAGAAGACGATACACCAGGAAGGGTGAGCTTGCGAAGCTTCAATTTGGGTGATGTTGAGCATTTCATGACCTGGGCTGGGGATGATCATGTAACACAGTTTCTGGCATGGGATACGTATACATCCAGCGATGATGCCAGGAAATTTCTTGAAAGCGTGGCGATGCCGCACCCGTGGTTCAAGGCAATATGTTTGAATGGAGTGCCAATTGGGTCTCTTACTCTGACCCAAGGCAGTGGTTTGAACTGCTGCCGTGCAGAGCTGGGATATGTGCTACGAAAAGCACATTGGGGCAAAGGATTTACCACACAAGCAGTGAAGCTGGCATTAGTGCAAGGATTCAAAGAGCTGGAGATAGAGAGAATTGAGGCCCACGTATACCCAGAAAACAAAGCATCTCAGAAAGTGCTTGTGAAAGCTGGGTTAGTACAAGAAGGCTTGTTGAGAAAGTACAAGCTTACCAAGGGGATTGTTCACGACTGTCTCATCTACAGTTATCTGAAAACCTCTTGAAATGTTCTCATGCGTGATATTTGTGCTGTTTATGCTGTATGGGATCTTGGGGCTTTGAGGGTTACAGGAGTTGCATGTTCATGTAGACATGGCAGGTGTACGCTGAAATTTTCAGTACACTGGAGTTTACAACTTCACGACATCAACAAGACATTGTCTTAACTGCACGCGCTGAAGGTGGTGAATCATCAGATACTGGATCGGAATAAGGTTCCATGCTAAGAAAGTTTCACAGTAAAGATTTGCTTTAAAGCTGCCACAAAAAAAATATTATATTTGTCCATATTGTTGTTAGTAAAGCAACCTCTTTTCTTAGAGGCAACAGCTTTACCATAGTTTGTTTACTCCCTAGTTTACACCTGAATATTATTGATCCGACAGATCGATGGCAGAGATCAAGCACATGCCGTGTTGCCTAATTTGCATGTATGCTTGCAAAACACACAATTGCTTGCTTTTTTCTTAGAGCTTTATCGTGGTGTCTTTGCCGCAATGTCTTTACCTTCATCCATTTGTAGTAGTATGAGAGAGACTGCTTCCTTCAAAATAGTGAAACTACTAATATATCCTAAATTCATTGTTATTAAAAGAGGCTTCGAAACTTACTAATCAATGTAAAGACACCCTATGCTTCTCGGCGAACATGCATACTTACCTTTTCTGCATCTTTAGTAAGCAAAGGCTCTCTCTTTTACTTTCACTTTTTGTGTGAGACTACTTCCTTTACGTTTTTTCCCCCTTCATACCACTAAGTAATTTTTTTTGTACTTGATTCCATGACTAGAATAGACATTGTGGGGTTTCAAAAATTATCAGTTGTGATATAAAACCAGTCAAAGATTTTGGAAACTGTAGGCTAGAATTGCTGTTTTTGATATAATGTATTCATTTTGAGAACATAATTGTGGGGCTTCAACAAAAAAAAGATGATGAATGAAACCGGCCCGTAGGGCGGTAGGCGTTGGCTTTCACCCGAAAATCTTTACTTAAACACACACATAGAGCACTTTGCAAACGAGACCTGTAACGAGAATTAACACTTCATCACACACACGGCTCGGAAGCTAGAATGCTCGGAGCAGACGTCGACAACCTGTAGGCCCCAAAATTGGTGCCCCTTTCGGTATTTCTTTATTCTTTAGGAGGGTAAATTACAAGGTAAGGTCCTGGGAATCCTTCACGTGTATCCACCTAGATACCATTTGATTTGGCCAAATTTCGGCAGCATAACAGCCCCAAAACTTGCGCGAAACCAATTCCCCTGCTGGAACTCGCTTGCACTGTCGTATATCCTTTGATTCCTGTCCAAAAACAGTAAATTCAGCACGCTGTATTTATTGGTTTTTGCCCTGTTTTCAGCCCCAAACAGTCCCCTAACTGTCCTTTGCCAGTGGGGCACGATTCCCAATGATCCTGACGTCCGTATGACTGAAAAACAGTCAAATTACAGTGCATACATAGCGCTGATTTTGCACTTGTACGGTGAGGTTATGACCCTCACCAGTGCCTGCTTTGGAGCAGCAGTTAGCTACCCCTGTTCCTGCTCAAGGAGGCTCTTGTCTCAGCACAAAAGCATGAACCCACACAACTGTACATCAGTCAAATGAGTAGCCCTCTTGTGGGGCATCACATAACTGCACGTAGGGGAGAAAGAGAGCAGTATGTAGCGTGCGGGGCATCACTCCCGTCACCATACTGTGCATAGAGGGCAAGGTAAGCATTCCATAGCTTCTGTACCTGTTGCAATCCGCCTGTGGCTGAAAATGGCGCCCCCTTTGATGATATGCAGCTCGTTTTTGCCTCCCAGAGTGGCATAATCGCTCACAAGCTAACACGTCGCCCAGTTTCCGAGTTTGGGCTTTCCCTGCTAAAAATATCTCAACTGGTGCGTCAGTTGACTTCGCGGCAGAGTTGTAAAGTGTTCCCCTAGTCATACCGAAGGTAATGACGCGAACACATTTCGTGGCCCAAAATAGCAGTTCCCTAAATTTTAGGAGATGCTTCCGTTGGGCTCCCACTGGTCTTCTGACCATCTATCCTCATTGGGACCGCATCCAAAAATGCAATGTGGCCCAACTGTTGGATACTTTTTGTTGGAAGTCCCACCTTGACTTTACGCTTTAATTGAGTTCACTTCCTAGTATCCACCAACTTGCTAAGTGCGACGGGGGGACCTATATGATCTTGCTCTGAGCCTAAACATCCTCTTACCATACGAATTCCAGTGCTGGCCACTTCCCGTCTGCGGGTGAATCTACCGTTCACATTGGCCATACAATGTCCGACCATTTGCTACTTCAAGAAGAGGGTCTTAAACAAATAAAATAAACCCCATTGGAAAGAAACCAACAACCAAGGTTAGCAGTTGCCACATCTCTGTGACATGGTTAATAACTGCCACGTCCTCGTGACATACCCCCCTCTTGAAATCGCAAACGTCCTCGATTGCATACCATAAATACACGCCACTGATGATCTTGTGCTATCAACACTCTTTTATCATCGCATGTATCCGCAAGAAAGGTCGTAACATACATAGATACAAATGACTTAATGAGGCTTTCATACTTTTGCCATTTCTATCTATGGCACTGAATTCATATGTACATTCGATGTACTAGCTCTATCATTACCCCTCCTTTGCACACGTTGGGTTGGGGCATAAGTAGGCTGTAACCCAAAGGCTTCAAGGTAAAGCTGCAATACATTTGGTGACTCTGACAGTTCATGCTCTTCCATCCACTTTGCATCCATAGGCGGATAGTTCTTGAACTTCACCAAATAGCGTCTTGCAACTTGTCCTTTAACTTTTCTGTCCTTATGTGCCAAAACTTGCTCAGGTACCAGGATCTCATCAAGTTCCTCAACTTCTGGCTGATCCTCAACTGGCATATCTTCTGGCACATCACCCACGAAGGGTCTTAGAAGACTCACGTGAAACGCATTATGAATCTTCCACGCATCAGGCAATTTCAGCCTGTAAGCCACATCGCTGATCTTGTCAAGCACTTGAAAAGGCCCATAGTAACGCATGCTGAGCTTAGGAAACAACCGTTCCTTACCCTTCATCTTCTTTAACCTTGCCTTTTCGAACCTTAAAAGAACCCACTCACCAGGTGATAGTAGCAATTCACGACGGTGACGATCAGCAGCCTTTTTCTATTTTGCCTGAGTCTTCTCCAAGGCAACTTTAATCTTCTTATACATCTCATCCAAGTTCTCAACATATCGATCTGCCTCAAAGATCTTGTCCTTTGTATGCAAAATGGGAGGAACCTTTTTGCCGCCTTCAACAATTTCAAAAGGTGCTTTGCCAGTAGACGAATGCACTGTATTATTGTACGCATACTCAAGCATAGGCAAATACTGTTCCCACTTGCCCTTATTATCTGACACATAGCATTTCAGCAGATCTAAGACAGTAGAATTGGCCTCTTCTGACTGTCCATCAGTTTGTGGATGAAACGAAGACGAGAACTTGAGCGTAGTACCCATGTTCTCAAACAATCCTCTCCAGAACAAACTGGTCATGCGAGGATCACGATCACTGATAATCGATTGTGGCATACCATGGTACTTAAACACATTGTACATGAACAAGCGTGCCATCTGATCAGATTTTATCTTCTTCTTGACAGGGATAAAATGGGCCTGCTTGCTGAACCTGCAGATAATGGTCCATATACCATCATTCCCTATCGGCGTCCTTGGAAGATCAAAGATAAAGTCCATAGCAATGCTTTCCCATGGCTTATCCGGAATCGGCAGTGGTTGTAACAACCCTGGTGCCTTTTGCCTGTCAAACTTGACCTTTTGGCAAACTATGCATGCTCGCACAAAGGCATCCACATCTCTCCTCAAGGTAGGCCAATAGAAGAACGTCTCTACCGCTTTAACTGTTGCATCAATGCCACGATGCCCTGCATACGGTGGGACATGACTCTCTTCCATGACCTTATGTCGCAGTGGCCTAGTGACACAAAGTCTGCCATGCATCATCATAAAACCATCTCTGAGGAAGTAGTGCTCGTGATGTTGCCCCTCTTGTAACTGTTCAAAGATCCTTGCAAAATCTTCATCATCAGTATACTGTTTCTTCATGTCATCTAACTCATGATGATAAGGAATTGACACAGCTGAAATTTGTGGCTTTCTTGATAACGCATCAGCCACAACATTCTTCTTGCCTTCCACATGCATAATCTGGAAGTGGAACATGGAAAGAATGTTTGCCCATCGCATATGCTTTTCGGATAACTTTGACTGTGTCAAGAAGTATCGCAAGGTCTGATGATCTGTTTGGACAACAAAATCAGCACCTAAGAGGTAGTGCTTCCAGCTAGAAAGCGCATGAATCACGGCCAAGAGCTCTTTCTCATAGACTTGCATAGTCCTCTCTGGCCCTTGCAAAATTCGGCTTTCATAGGCTACTACCCGTCCATCTTGCATTAGCACTGCTCCGATGCTACTGCCACACGCGTCACACTGGACCACAAATGACTTCCTGAGATCTGGCAAAACAATAACTGGATCTGAAGTCAACTTTTCCTTTAAGAGACTAAAAGCTGAAATCTCTTTTTGGGTCCATCTGAAAGTGACCTCTTTCTTTTGCAATGCGTGAAGAGGCGATGCTGTCTCTGCAAAATTTCTGATAAACCTTCTATAGTAGGAAAACAATCCCAAGAAGCTTCTGACATCGTGCACAGTCTTCAAGTCTGGCCATGTCTTGATAGCTTCGACCTTTGCGGGATCCATTCTAACACCATCCTTTGAGACTATGTGGCCCAGAAAGTGGATCTCTTCAAGAAAGAATTCACTTTTCTTAGGATTGACAAGTAACGTGTGACTGCGCAGCTCTTCGAACACAATGGTCAAGTGACGCCTATGCTCCTCTTCATTCTTCGAATACACAATCATGTCATCGAAGAATGTTCCAACAAACTGTTGATGGGAGCGGAAAATCCGGTCCATCATTCTGTTGAATGTGGCTGGAGCATTTGTTAGCCCAAACGGCATCACTAGAAACTCATAAAGACCAAATGTCGTTCTAAACGCAGTCTTGTGCACATCCTCTGGGCTTATACGAATCTGATGGTACCCACTCTTCAGGTCTATCCTACTGAAAATTGTAGCACCCTCTAAACGATCGAGAATATCATCAATGCGAGGAATAGGAAACCTATTCTTGATGGTATTCTTATTCAACGCACGGTAATCAATACACATGCGCCATGAGCCATCCTTCTTCTGCACTAGGAGCACTGGGGAGCAAAAGGGTGAAGAACTAGGCTGAATCAGCCCCTTCTCTAATAACTCCTCAACCTGGCCCATAATCTCTTTCTGCTGCGCCGCACTAACCCTGTAGGGAGGTCTATTTGGTGGGCTACATGTACCCTGGCACCAAATCTATCCGATGGTCCTCAGGTCTCTCTGGCGGTAATTGCGACGGTAATGAATCAGAAAAACAGTCACTAAACTTTTGCAAAAATGTTGACCTTTCTTTATCTAACACAGATAAATTTGACTGATCCCTATCTGAGACATCACGTGCAAAAATCAAGTACACAGAAAGATGATTCTTTATTACAGAAGTGATAGCAGAAGCAGATACAATAGGGACTGACTCTCCTTAAAGCTTTACATCCAAGATGTGAGTTTTGCCCCTATGCTGTACAGTGATCTTTTTGTTGTAGGCATCCAAGACTCCATGCACTCGGAACATCCACGGGATCCCCAACAAGGCGTCACAACCTTCCAGCGGCATGATGTAAAACTCTTCAGTGTCCACATACGACTGAATATGCAGACGCAGTTTTCCAATGATGGGAGTAACACACTCTGAGTGGCCAGGACATGCCAACCTTGCCTCTGATGTGTACCCCATCTCTTCAGCTTTGATGCCGAGCTTCATAGCTAACTCTGGTGAGATAAAGTTGGCTTTGGCACCTGGATCAAAGAAGATGAGTGCCGTCTGATCCCTAACTTTACTCCATGCCCTGCATAACTCACTGGCATCTGTGCTGGGCCTGTCACCCACCATGTCTGGCACTAAACCTGCCGTGGGTTTAGGCTTCTTGCCTTTCTGGTCTTCTTTATCCTTTGAGTCAGCTGGCCTTTTCCTTTGTGGACAATGGATAGAAATATGACCAGGCTGCTCGCATATAAAGCATTTGTTTTCAGCCATTAGGACCTTCTTTTCCTCGAGCGACTTGCGCACAAAAGGCTTCCTTTTTTGTTTCTTTGCCTGCGCTCCAGAAGTCCCAGCTGAATCCTTGTCTTTGGTGGCCTGTTCTGACCCCTGTGACGCATCAGGAGCCGTCTTCACAAAGGGCTTCTTCGCTGAATTTTTCTTTTGCTGCCCTCCTTTATCACTGCTCGGAAATCCACTGTCCTCTCCTTTCAACAGGGCAAGACCAGTGTTCGCAACTTCCATAAGCTGAGTAAGGGTAGCCACTCTGTTCTTTGTACAGTAATCGCGAAGCCCTTTAGGCAACCCACAACAATACTTCTCTATCTGCTCTGTCAATGGCACAAATCTGTAGGAGGTCACTGAGAGTAATGCTTTACAAAACCTCCTATTGTACTCCAGCAAGCTCTTGCACGAAGCTGCCGTAAGCTGGTGCCAATCTGTCAAGACATCGGCTTCAAATTCCTTTGATAGCCAAGCAGATGCAAACATTTGCTTGAAGTAAACCTAAGTGGCGGGTGCCTGTCCTTGCATTAACAATGTCGTCCACCATGTAAGCGCATTGTCCTTTAAGAAAGTGGCAGCTTTCCTAACCTTCGAGGCCTCTGTAAAATTCCCTCCCGCATAAGCTGTATCAAACTGTTGGAGGAAAGTGAGTGCCTTAGTCTTGTCCTCGAAACCACTGAAGGTACCGAACTTTACCGCTGCACCACCTTCTTTGTAAGCCTTCGGCTTCTCTAGTGCCCCCAAGTTGTCATACGGAATGGTCTGCAACATGGGCACTGTACTAGGCATGATCGGCACGCCTTGGCCATTCACATTTTGCGTAAGAGGTGCGATATCTGGCTGCTGTCCAGAAAAACCAGCCATGCCAAAATGAGCTTGTGGCACCCCAAACTGGCCCTGGTTGCCGTGGAAACCTTGCTGCATGCCGATAGTACCATACATGGGGTTGGGCATGATGCCTTGCATACCCCCGAACACTGTTCCTGGCATGTACGGCTGACTTCCAGACGCATAACCAGCCATACTTTGGAGCACTGATCCACCCCCGAAATACCCAGGATGTACCGTGGGTGGTGGAAAAACTGAGTGCATAGCCTGGTATCCAGCTCCCTGTCCATTCAAGACAGCATGCTGGCTCTGATAGGTGGCGGGCTGAACTGGCATAACCTGTGGAATAGGCGTTCTAGCCACCTGTTCAAGCACGGGAGGAACCTGCTTTGGAGCCCCCGACTCCGCAACATGCGAGTGTTCCCTTTCCTCCTACGCCTCATGAAGTACCTGGGCTTGAGCTTCAACAAGCTCCGTATGCGACGTAGGTTGCCTATTTTGCTGTTGCACTGGTGGCGCTTGCAAGAATTCCATAAACCTCGGATTCTGCACCAGCTGCGAAAAGACATTCACCGCGGCAACTAACTGAGTCTTAAACGCATCATCCTCAAGTTGCCCTGTCATAAAGCCCTGTACTACTGGAGGGACATTCACGTTGACAGGAGGTACAGACTGACGTGGCCGTGAGCTCTCGCCAATCTCAAAAACCATAGGAATCTCCTGCCTGTCCTTTGGAGAGGAACCCTCTTCCATAATTCCCTTCCCCTTGTCGGCCATAGTGTAATCCCCGCGTTCTTGCATTGTGTGTCTTTACCCTGAACAATCAAGGCTCACTCTTTGAGGAAAAAGTGATTGATGTCCCGGCAATGGAACCATGAAACCAGCCCGTAGGGCGGTAGGCGTTGGCTTTCACCCGAAAATCTTTACTTAAACACACACACAGAGCACTTTGCAAAGGAGACCTGTAACGAGAATTAACACTTCATCACACACACGGCTCGGAAGCTAGAATGCTCCGAGCAGACGCCGACAACCTGTAGGCCCCAAAATTGGCGCCCCTTTCGGTATTTCTTTATTCTTTAGGAGGGTAAATTACAAGGGAAGGTCCTGGGAATCCTTCACGTGTATCCACCTAGATACCATTTGATTTGGCCAAATTTCGGCAGCATAACAGCCCCAAAACTTGCGCGAAACCAATTCCCCTGCTGGAACTCGCTTGCACTGTCGTATACCCTCTGATTCCTGTCCAAAAACAGTAAATTCAGCACGCTGTATTTACTGGTTTTTGCCCTGTTTTCAGCCCCAAACAGTCCCCTAACTGTCCTTTGCCAGTGGGGCACGATTCCCAATGATCCTGGCGTCCGTATGGCTGAAAAACAGTCAAATTACAGCGCATACACAGTGCTGGTTTTGCACCTGTATGGTGAGGTTATGACCCTCACCAGTGCCTGCTTTGGAGCAGCAGTTAGGTACCCCTGTTCCTGCTCAAGGAGGCTCTTGCCTCAGCACAAAAGCATGAACCCACACAACTGTACATCAGTCAAATGAGTAGCCCTCTTGTGGGGCATCACATAACTGCACGTAGGGGAGAAAGAGAGCAGTATGTAGCGTGCGGGGCATCACTCCCGTCACCATACTATGCATAGAGGGCAAGGTAAGCATTCCATAGCTTCTGTACCTGTTGCAATCCGCCTGTGGCTGAAAATGGCGCCCCCTTTGATGATATGCAGCTCGTTTTTGCCTCCCAGAGTGGCATAATCGCTCACAAGCTAACACGTCGCCCAGTTTCCGAGTTTGGGCTTTCCCTGCTAAAAATATCTCAACTGGTGCGTCAGTTGACTTCGCGGCAGAGTTGTAAAGTGTTCCCCTAGTCATACCGAAGGTAATGACGCGAACACATTTCGTGGCCCAAAATAGCAGTTCCCTAAATTTTAGGAGATGCTTCCGTTGGGCTCCCACTGGTCTTCTGACCATCTATCCTCATTGGGACCGCATCCAAAAATGCAATGTGGCCCAACTGTCGGATACTTTTTGTTGGAAGTCCCACCTTGACTTTACGCCTTAATTGAGTTCACTTCCTAGTATCCACCAACTTGCTAAGTGCGACGGGGGGACCTATATGATCTTGCTCTGAGCCTAGACATCCTCTTACCATACGAATTTCAGTGCCGACCACTTCCCGTATGCGGGTGAATCTACCGTTCACATTGGCCATACAATGTCCGACCGTTTGCTACTTCAAGAAGAGGGTCTTAAACAAATAAAATAAACCCCATTGGAAAGAAACCAACAACCAAGGTTAGCAGTTGCCACATCTCTGTGACATGGTTAATAACTGCCACGTCCTCGTGACAATGAATATCACATCAAAGTTTTTGGAAACAATCTATATTACATTATAGATAAGACTTTGATTGGACACACATTCACGGTTGTATGCATCTATCCTAGAGCAGCAGTTGAGCAGATGGGCAGAGTGAGGGCATACGGGCAGCGGGACAGACCAAATTCAGAAGAGGCTTCTCTTCTCTTGACCATATTTTGACACTCGGAGCCATCATTGAGGAGGGTAGGGCACATGGGACATGGATTTATTGTAGCTTTGTGAATGTGCGCAAAGCATTTGACATGGTGCCCAAAGCCAGACTGATGCGCATACTACAGGACGTTAGAGTGTCCATTGAGTTGATTTGGGGGATCATGGCTCTATACAAATCAGTGGGGGGACATGTACACACTCCAGAGGGAGTATACAATTTAATTCACTCCACTATTAGAGTGAAACAAGGTTGTCCATTGTCTCCTACTCTATTTGGTATGTATATAGATGCGATTTTTGATTACATTGACAGAGAGGGTGACATAGGTGCTTAGCTGGTAGGGACATGGATTCCATTGTTATATGTTGATGATATTGCGTTGATCTCTGACTCACCGGAGGGTATGCAATGACATTTGGATGGATTACATAGCTTTGTAAAGGATATTGGATTGTCTGTAAACCTTGGTAAAACCAAGGTTATTGTGTTTAACACCACATCAAAGTGGACCAGGAGATCAGCACCTACATTCACTTATGGTTAGGAGACTCTGGAGTACACAGAATCATACACTTATTATCTTGGGGTAGTCTTCACTAGGCCAAGGTTTTCTTTGAAGAGAGCAGCAGAGACTAGACTGACCAGAGTGTATGCGGCCTTGGGAGGATTGGAGAGAATGTGTTCGTACATTCAGTTCCAGGAACCTGAACAAAGTCTGGCCCTTGGATACCTTGGTAGCTTCATCTATGCTCTATGGGGTTCAAGTTTGGGGACCCTCTGTGGTTCAGGATGGGTGGTGTGGACTGCAGCCACGCAGAGCTGGGATATGTGCTATGAAAAGCACATTGGGGCAAAGGATTTACCACACAAGCAGTAAGGTTGGCATTAGTGCAAGGATTCAAAGAGCTGGAGATGGAGAGAATTCAAGGCCATCTGTACCCAGAAAAAAAATCATCTCAGAAAGTGCTTGTGAAAGCTGGGTTTGTACAAGAAGGCTTGTTGAGAAACTACAAGCTTACCAAGGGGATTGTTCACGATTGTCTCATCTTCTATTATCTAAAAACCTTTTGAAATGTTCTCATGCGTGATCTTTCTTCTGTTTATAATGTATGGGTGGAAGTTTGTAATTTTCAAGGAGGATCTTGGCTTTCAGGAGTTGCATGTCCATGTAGACATGGCACGTGTACTATGAGAGAGACTGCTTCTTTCAAAATTGTGAAACTACTAATACATCCTAAATTCCTTGTATTAAAAGAGGTTCTAAAACTTACTAATCAGTGAAAAGACACCCTATGCTTCTCGGTGAACATGCATACCTACCTTTTCTGCATCTTTATTAAGCAAGGGCTCTCTCTTTTATTTTCACTTTTTGTGTGAGACCACTTCCTTCACGTTCTTTTCCGCTTCATACCACTAAGGCTAGGTTCACATTGAGGACGGAAGAAACACTCCAAAAGTTGCTTTTCCGGGTGGTAGAGTTACATAATGCACACTTCCACCACCCATTTGTTCACATAGAGGGTGGAAGAAAAAGTCACTCGATTTTTCTTCCGCCGTCTTGTGTGAACATTGGGCGGCGGCGGAACAAGGAGTGAAAGGAAAAAGCATTTAGCATTTGCATCAATAAACCGTAGTACAAACCATAGCATAAAAATTATTAAATTGAATGCATTTGTTACAAAAGCTCTGACTTGAAGATGATGATGAATCTACTTTCTTTAAAGCCTCATTTCCAAAAATTTCTTGGACATTCATCCGGGTTTGCTCTTTGTACTTTCTTCCGTCGCCTTGTGTGAACATTGGGCGGCGGCGGAACAAAGAGTGAAAAGAAGAAGCATTTAGCATTTGCATCAATAAACCGTAGTACAAACCATAGCATAAAAATTATTAAATTGAATGCATTTGTTACAAAAGCTCTAACTTGAAGATGATGATGAATCTACTTCCTCTAAAGCCTCATTTCCAAAAATTTCTTGGACATTCATCCGTGCTTGCTCTTTGTACATTGCCTTTGTAATACTGTCTCAGCTCTCTGAGCTTGCTCCATGGTCATTGAAACCTCCTTCATCGTTGCCTTGAGCACGCTCCATAGCCTCCTCTATTCCGACTTCCAGTGGTGCCATAAGCTCCATCATGGATGTAGCACCTGCTCTTCGATCCTCTGCCGCATGCCCACCATGACTCGTCAGTTCTGCTTCTGCCTCCCACACCCACTCCCTATCAAAAGATACTCCATGGAAAATACAAATGTTGTGAAGCACAAGACAAGCTGCTACAAGATCTGGCACATAGCGTAGATTCATGTCACATCATTTTAACAAAATTCTAAACTTGCCTTCAACATTCCAAAAGCTCTCTCAACGGCATCCTTGTACTTGATTGAATGAAATTCCAATAGTACTTGAGGTGTGACAACCCTTCTTTGCACCCTTTGAAAGGCACTAGCATATATGGCCGTGCCGGATAAGCGCAATCACCATCTAGACAATAGTTGCCTAGCTCCCCTTTTGCACATCTTTGTCCTAGCTCACTTCTAGTGAAATTCAAGGAGTCATGTACTGATCCGGCCCATCCAACATCAAAATTCCATATTGAATAATTAGGAGATATGGCTAGTTGTAGCAAAATAGAGTGGAAACCTTTTCGATTGAAGTAGTTGATATGGTTGTCCCTTGGTGCAATGATGGCAATGTGGGAACCATCTATCGCACCACCAACAAAGGGGATTCCTCTTGCAGCCTCAAACTCGCGCGCCAATGTTGCAAGTCGAGAGCTTGAAGGCAATCTGATGTACATATCCCTAAGGCCAGATTTCATGATTTCCTTGCAAAAATAAAAAACAATTCCACAAAATGTACTCTTGGCACATCCATAAGTGTCGCCAAGGCCCAAGAGTCCATCTCTAGTAGCAAGTCTGCTGAGAGCGATGGCTACTCTATCTTCTATTGGCACAGCCTTCTTACGTAAGTTTGTGGATTTTCTTCTGCATGAAGGATGCAAGCTTCCCACAAAGGTTTCTTTGTTGATCCTGAGACCCCGCTTGAACATGCTAGCATTGTAAGCACTTAGGAGATAACATCGAACAAAGACTTATGGACGTGGGTATGCCCACGCTCGCCGTCGTTCATGACCCCTCCTTCGGTTGGTAATCTTCTTGAGGCTTCCAGACCGTACCATGCACTCACAAACATGCAACGAAGTCTGCACTATGGACTTATCATTGTGAAAGCTGGGCTCCTTTAGCAATTCATAAATGGCTAAAGAACACAACCATGCACAATAGAGAGCCATTTCCTTGGATATAGCCATTGAGTCCTACAATCGTTGAAAGGGTGCAAGATATTTAGTACATGGTCCACTTTAATTTACTGCATTTTTATCATACTTTGAAATCTTGAGACATTTTCATACACTTCGGAAGCACAACAATAAAATGTGCAAGCTTTGGAAGCTTTGACAAATTACAACAAAACTTTGAAAAAACATAGAAGTTGTGAAACATGGAAAGCTTAAAACTACTTGTCACCCCCCCTAGACTCCTTCAAAAAATCACTCATAGTCATGCACATTGCAGCTAGTATGTTGAGCCTCTCCTTCTCCAAGGCAATATTTTGTCTAGCGTTCTCCAAGAGAAGTTTCCTGTATCGGCCATTCGGCCAAGGACTCCTCGTACTTCGGAGCAACTTTACGGCTTGAGGACAGGGTGGGTTGGGTCTTCTCTTGATGTGGGGAGGGTTTTTGTAAGGTGTCACCAATTGTTAAGGTAACATTCTCCATTGTTGATGAAGAAGCGTGGCTAATAGGAGTAACAGTGGCTCTAGCGTGGTAGTAGTCATCCACTATGTCGAACCATTTGCATATATGCCTCCTATCATTACCAGAAATTGAGTTATGGGATTTGTCATGACGGTATTGTTGCAATACTGCTCGCCACTTTTTGCGGCAACTTTCACTATCTTTATCAAAGTCAGGGTAAGTGGCAGCTAGTTTAGTAGCCACCTTTGCTCATAAATTAATCCCTTGCTTCCCGGGATTATTGGACTCCTCATTCATGCCCCCTCGGATATGAATGAGTTGGTCCATCCACCAATCTTTCCACTTGCTTTTCTTGTTGTCGCCGTTGTCATCATCTCCCAAGTCGATGGTGCTCTTATTCTTCGAGGCTTTGGGCTTCTTTGTTGCGGTTTGGTTTTGTAGCACAACCTCCTCGTTGGTGGCTTCTTTCTTCTTCGACGATTTTCCACGGCTTGCCTCCACTGATGTGTGGTAGTGTCTATAACCCGTACAATTTATTGACAATGACTAACATAAAGATAAAACTGAAACTACAAGACATCAATATCTACGAGAAACATTGATGCTTCTTCATCACCCTCAACCAATTTGAGCTATCACTTGTTCTTCTTAAAACACCTGTTCAAAGGACGATTGGTCTTTCCACAGCGAATACAAGAATTTTTGTTGAAGCAGTCCTTGGTTTGATGATTGTTGTGGCCACAGATCACACAAGGTCTAGTGCTTGTAGTAGGTCTCGTTGAAGTTGCAGTCAAAGTGCAACTACTAGCTACATATACAGTGGGAATTATGGAAAAACTAACACGTGATACTCTTTTTTCTTCTGCCTGCAATGAATTAACAATACCATCCAAAGAAGGCAGTAGATCCTTCTCTTTTAAAATAGTTACAATCTGACAATATTCTGTAGGTAAGCTATTAAGGAAAATAGCTATAAGACCTTCATCTAGCACTGGGGCCTCATCATAAATGAACTCAGTTGTGGATGCTCTTTAGTTTGTTAGCTAAAGTGGCAATATTTTTATCATCATGCATGGTAAGAGAATAGAAATCCATTTTAAGGCTCATCTTGGAGCATTTGACTTTGGGACCGAAAACTTTCTCTAATTCCATCCAAGCAGCATTTGAAAATTGAATGTCATCCAAATAATGAATAAAGTCATGTTCCATAGATGTGAGAATGATACCTAATGTTTGTTTGTCCTTGCGTTGTTGCTCGACATATAATGCTCTCGTAACTACGGAGTTGATGTGCCTGCTTTGTCGATTAATGGGGGCTTCACGACACTCCACAAATTTTTTCGCATAAGATAGCCTTTTACCTTTTTTTACCAAGTATGAAAGCAAGTTCCATTGAACTTGTCTATTTTTGATGCTATACTTAAATCTTTATAAGGATTGATGGCCACCACGCTTGTTGAGGATTATCCTTGCATGTGGAGTACAAATTCAAGTAAACTTTATACCTTTTTCTTTGCTTTGACTGTAAGATGTTGTTTTCTTTCACGGCCACTAGATCTACCACTTTGCATAAGTGTTTTGCAATATCGTCAAAGCCTTGGCCATGGGATGGCGTTTCAAGATGCTCATAGAAGCTCATTGCAGAACTTCACCTTCTTTGTCGCCTTGGCAGACCTTTTTCGATATGCTTGCTCTTTTGCACTATTTATAGGCGCTTTGAGGTGCTTTCGTGGTGACACTTCTGAAGACAACGCTTTTGATTGCCTTGTAAAACTGCCAAAGGCAGCAACGTTTTGAGAAGTATACATTTTGCTTGCGCTCCCCTCTGCACCCACTACGTTTTGATATACTGCATCTGTAGAGGTCTCGTTTGCCTTGGAGTAGCGATAGCGTCTTAGAACGCGTGCAATGCCTTGAGCCGACCTCCTCGACTTGGCGGCGTGCCTTGACCCGACCATGTCCATCAAGCTCTTGCCTAAGCTCTGTCTGTTAGCGTTTTAGAACGTCGGGTGTGCTTGCGATGAGCCACCACCTAGGGCCCTCTCTTGTGCTCTGATACCATGGCGGCTAGGGAGGATGATGACGAGGTGTGACCATAGTGAGGATGGCGTGTGCAGAGCGAGATGAAAACGAGAGAGAGCGAGAGAGAAGAGCTTGATACAGTCAAAAGAAGCAACACTATATTCATCATTATTCAAAGCTTTTACATGTATATATGAAGCAAAAAGGTTTCCATGCAATATCTCCACTTCTAACTGAGGTTGTATTGCATGCTACATAAGAGCATGTTCTCACGAGCACAAATTACTAGACCAGGCTTGGGCTTGGAACCCAACAACTCTAGGTGGTAATTTTTTTTGAAATCCAAATCAGGTTTGATTGTGCCCGTTCGCATGCAACCAACCTTTTTTTGGCTTTTAACCCAAACAAAACCGTGGATTTCAAACCAGCCTACTATTTACTAGTGGGGTCTCGAAACTATCCTTCCTACATGCCAACCCTTTTAATTCAAGAGTTCCAAAGCTCCCTTCCTCTCCTAGGGGAGGATTCCCACCATAAGGTGCAAAGCTTTCCTCTATTTTAGAAGGTGTTCTCACAAGCTGAGAACAATTTTTTTTTTCTACTACGCCATCATCATCATAGCATTGCATGCCAATTATGTGCATTTTGTTGATGAATGCGTGAGATATCTCGGAAAAACATTTTGGGGCAAAGTTAAAGAAGAGTAGAGTTAGTCTGAATAAGACAATTCTAAAAACTCACCTATCAAAGTCAACAATGCAGAAGGGTAGAGATAGAGAGAGAATGTAGGAGAGAGAGAGAGAGAGAGAGTTTTTCATATTCAACCAACTTCATTGCATCGAATAGGTCTTAAGAAACACAAAGCTTGTATTGTACCAAGTCTCTCATTATGGAGTCTATAATACAAAAGCCTTTTAGAGGGGGGACCGGCTCCAAGAAAATTCGGTCCTTAATTGCTGTCAACTTCTCTAATTCTCTCTCTTGCAATGTATTGTTCATGCCAAGCTAATTAGGTATAATGGATATGTTGCTATCTATCATCAAGTTTTCTCTTTATGTTCTTGAAGAATTCTCTTAAAAACGATCACTATAGTTATTTTAATTCGGCTACTTTCCATATTCCTTTGCAAGCGTTGCCAAGGGTAAAGTGCTCACCGAATGTCAAATTTCTTTAACACATTGATATCACTGGATTTTTGCTTTATTTTTTATTTTAGGCTTGAAATATATGGCACATTCTTCTTGTTACTTGGTGAGCCAAAGGTCCTTTTTGGACTCTTTGAGCGCACAAACGACCACGTGGCGCCATATAGAACATGTAGAAAAGCGAGCACTATGAAAAGTGTGCGAGATGCTTCCCTAATTTGTAGAACGCACAAGCCAATCCATGCCCTACCTGCAAGACCCTCTTTAATGGAAGCCTGCGAATAGGAGTCTAGAGAGTTCGACAGAGAGCCTCACCACCTTTATGCTACTGACGTAATCGCTGGAAGGACTCCATGACTTTCATCCTCATGAAAGTCATTGACAACATTTCAGACAGCTAATTTATGAAGTCGACGCCGTCCTGACTGCACTACGTACAGGTAGGGTGACCATTCTGTCAGGATGCCATGTCACAATAGCACTGCGTAAGATTGCGCAAGTCCACAAAAATGCAGAGATGCTTCTTAGTAGTATATTATTAATATGAGATTTGGAATTGGGCGACCCAGACTCGTTGGCTACGTCTAGACAACTCACCAGCACCTATTGCATCTCAACTGCCAGCCACACCGTCGTCCCCACCCCGTTCGAGGTCAAAGCCACTCTCGCTTCTTTCTACGACCAACCTCTCACTAGCCTCAACGTTCGTCGTTGAGGATGGCAAGAGAGCTAACCATGGTTGCTTTAGTGTGCAGAAAAAGTTGATGCTCGCAAGTAACCAACCTTGCAAAGAACTTGAAGACAATGAACTCGATTGGCTCAATATAATACCCATCAATGCAGAGCTGCACAAAACTTCATACCTAGAAGAAGGACGCAAATGAGGGTAAACGTGTCTAAGTTACACGCGGAGCAAGAGTAGATACCGCTTAAGACTCTAGAGGCTTCCTTGGGCCACAACTCCATGTCCAAAGGATCTCACCACCGATGGCAATTAGGACAGCACCATCCTCTATGGAGAAGCGCCCATTTCCAAGTTTGAGGTTGGCATCTTCTCCACTTGGAACCACGCCCTCTACGTCATCCTTGCCAAGAATCACACACTTGTAACCCACACCAACATGACCACCCACTACCACACTTGCTACCATGTGCCCTTTGACCGCGACTACCGGCTCATTCCCATCGTGGAACTCCATTCCAAAACAGGCCGTCGCTTGTCCTCTCTGAAGGCAATACACTCATGGACATTGGCCGGAACACCACCTGCAACATCTTCAAGCACGCCTCAATAGGGGCACCTACTATTATCATTACCGACCTTCTACATGTAGTGGGGTTGTGGCAATGGAGCTAGAATAGTGGCTCCAGGCAAGAACAATTAGAGGGCTCCGAAGAGCTTCTCCCCTAATACGTAGCTGACCCATGTCCAAGCCGACATCATCACTCGCATTTACAGGCCGATATACTCATCTCCACATTTGTTGCACGTTCACATCTCAACATGAGTTCATAGGCCCGACATTCATCACCTCCTTGCCAGTAGCTACATTTTCAAAAGAATACAGTTGGCGCTTATGATCTAGATATGTAAACTTTGCAATTTATAAGATGCCTCATAGTAGCAACGTGCTTCATTCCAATGGGACTTTTGCACTGAGAGCTTATCTCTACACTGTCTATGACATACAATATAAAGTTCCTTCTTCTTAAGCTTAATCAATATCTTGTATCTTTTGTATTTGTCTTGATACTTGTTTTGTGTCTGACACAAAGGACAGACATATATTCACAACTATGGACATTTTCAATTGCACAAGCACGACTCCATCTCGACAACATTGCAAGGTCCGTTATCTGTATCCAATTCTCTATGCTCATATGTTTGCTTGGCGCAACACATAAACGCTACGGGGCAGGGCACGGCTTCCGTTTCTTATAATTTTTGGAGAGACCACAGTGCCAACTCTCCACCATACTTTTGTATGGCACTTCTGCATGACGTGCACTGTATATTTAGCATTTTCACTTTGTGCCTAGCTACAAAATGAAATGTTTAACTATCCACATTGTTTTAGTGTAGCTTGATTCAAACATTACCCTCCGGCTTGCATAATTGGATGATATCCATACACGTGTACCAAGTCGGTAGTGTATTTGATTTTTAAGTCTATTGATGCTTTATTTATTTCTCGAGTTTGTCAATGCTTTCTTAAGTTCGTTGAACTACATGTTTGCCTCATTAGTGCATGCTCCACGGTCTAGAGACTAAATGGTCGATATTACTAGACTGAATGGCAATCTGCAAACAACTACAAAAGTAGGTTAAGGAGTAGGTTAAGTTGCAACCCTTTTGCTCAATTCAATTTAGTAGCCCTTTGTGTATAGGGAGCGCTATGGGACACAACTTGCTTCTTCTCAATGCTCATGAAGTCCCAAGTTGAGCTATTCTTGGTGCCTAACAATTGGTTCTACTCATCTGCTCATACTCCAGAACAAAACCTGAGGGGATAGCAATTCAAAACTAACTAACCAAGTACGCTCCCAAATCTATCAGATCATGTACAACAAAGGCCTACCAAGCAAGACTAGTTATCCTTTGATGTACAAGGTAGCCCAACCCTCACCATGCACAACAATGAGGACTTGAGCAAAATCTTTTTGTCCAAGGGAGTTTCTTTTTTGTTTTGGGGTGGGGGTGGTGGTGGGGATCTTGACAATTGGAGGCCATAATGTGTGTGTGTGTGTGTGTGTTTTCTTTTTAAATTTTATGATAAAATTAAATTTATATTAGTGTTTTTCCCTTTTGATTAAAAAATGGATTTTGATTGTGTAGACACTTGGTAAACGATTTTAGAAAGGAAAACTTCTGCGGACTCAACTAGAGGCCACACGTTAAAGCAATATACTGGCAGATTAAGGTCCATGTACTTGTCATTCGGTGAGCACTTTGCCCTTGGCAGCGCTTGCAAGGAATATGGAACGTAGGGGAATTAAAATAACTATAGTGATCATTTTTAAGAGAATTCTTCAAGAGCATAAAGAGAAGACTTGATAATCGAAAGCAACATATTCATTCCTCACCATAGATTACTCTTGTAGCTTAGCTTAGCATAGTAATATAGATGGTAGAGAAGATAAGCATGCCATTGAAGCTTGGCTCTTGGTTGGATTTGCATTCCATTGCCAAGAGTTGTGGTGTAGGCTCTCAACTTCTCAAGCTTGGAGCAGGAGATGGAATTCTTTGCTTCACACCCTCAAAGTGTGTGTGTGTGTGTGTATGTGTATGTGTGTGTGTGTGTGTGTGTGTGTGTGTGTGTGTGTGTGTGTGTGTGTGAGAGAGAGAGAGAGAGAGAGAGAGAGAGAGAGAGAGAATGAAAATAAGGATGCCCAAATCAGTCCCTCTCACATGCTTGGTCGAACCCTCTCTCTCTTTTGTATTATTTAATTATATCATTTGAACAAGTGTCCTCTTTTTCCTCTTTGAGAGAAAGAGCTTAATTATTTATTTAAATACATTTAAATTCTCATTGGACCCCTATAAATTCTATCCAATAGGATTCAAGCACATCATGAGAGAAAAATGGGGAGGATCTTGAACATGTGTCTTTTATGCTTCTTAAGAGAACATGTTTGAATTAACACTTCAAGAACTTTAGTCATTTAAGCATGAAAATCTTTTATGCCTCTTTAGAGATAATGTTTGAATTGAACACTTCAAGTACTTTAGTTATTTAAGCATAAAACAACACCTCAAGCTTACCCAAGGTTCCCACAAACACCTTAAGCACCTTAATCAACAAGCACGACAAGCACCTCAAGCTTGGGTAGGGTTCCCACCTCAAGGTCAACCCCAACTTGCTTTAAGGTTCTAGGTCTAAAGACTTTTAACACTAACCTTTGGAGGTCTTCAATGAAGCTAACACTAAGGTCTTCTAAGCTCCCTTATATGCACATGTCTATATTCCACCTCTTGTTTTCATTCATCTCCCCCATATTAAATGACCAGTTCAATATGAGAAATTATTTTTGGAATAGGTAGATATTAGATTTTATGACCATACCTCTCTTTTGAAACCATAGTCGTCCTCGACTATGAGGTAGAAGAGATAAAGTATCAATTAATCTACGTTTCTTAGCGGGTACAGAATCCCTTTTTACCCTACGACATCATTCCAGAATGGATGACTAGTCCATTTAGTGCTTGGGAGACTTAGATGCCGCAAGCATGTCTGCTCTTTAGTCCATATTATACTCCCAAAGTAGAGTGAAAAATTCTACTTGGTGTTTGAGTGACGTCGTCATCACAAACATGATTCTAAGCATGCATACTATTTAAATTTGTGTACAAAAGAGGATTAGTCTTATAAGACAAAAACATTGTTCAATTAGATAGCATTTACATTTGCTTACTCTAGTGTAGCATTGTAAGCATTGACAAGGTTCATAATATCCTTAAGCTGTGTTCCTTGCATCCACCTAGCATCTTCAAAAAGATAGTTTTTAAATTTTATAAGATACTATCGGATAATCTTACCATGTCTTAGTACCTTGTCTTCGTATCAACGAAGAATTGATTTGGGCTGCAACACCTCTTCTTGATCTTCAATCTCTGGCCGGTCCTCAATTATTGGTTCTTTTGGTGGATTGCCTTTTTAAGGCTTAAGTAGGTTCACATGAAAAGCATTGTGAATGAGCCAATGGTTGGGCAACTTGAGTTGATAGGCCATCTTGTTGATTGGTTTTAACATTTGGAAATGACTATAGTATCTTTTAGCTAACTTATCATAATACTTTTGGTGGCCCGTAGGATTTTTTACCGTAGTTTGGCTCAATTGAGCCTTGGGAAACTTGAGTAGGACCCAATCATTTTCCTTGAAGGATAAGGCCCTTCTATGCTTGTCAGCAACAACCTTTTGCCTTTGTTAAGAGATGGATATAGCCTCCTTAATTTTTTGAAAAGATTCTTGTAGGTCTCGGCTATACTCATCAGCGGGGCAAAGATCTTTCCATGTACCTTAAGTAGCAAGGTATTTTTAGGTCTTCCTTTAATGATTTCAAAAGGAGCCTTCCATGTAGTGGTATGGACAGTGTTATTGTACGATATTCTACAAGAGGGAAGTACTTATCCCATTGGGCACATTGATCTACTTCTATAACATAAGTCTTGATTAGATTGAGAATCGTAAGGTTGTCTATTTCACTTTGGCCATCCGTTTGTGGGTGATAAGCCGAAGAGAAATTTATCTGTGTACCTAGATTCTCAAAGAGACCCTTCCAAAATTATTGGTCATTCGAGGATCTCCTATCCAACACTATTGGTGTTGGCAAGCCATGGTGTTTTAAAATTTGGGATATGAAGAGGGTTGCCATTTGGTGTGCCTTGATAGTCTTTTTGACATGTATGAAATGTGCTTGTTTGCCAAACCTGTCAGCTATCATCCATATTCCCTTATTCCCATGGATAGACTTGAAACATCCAAAGATAAAATCCATGGATATGATCTCTCGTGGTGAATTAGAAAAAATTCACAATGGTTAGAGTAATCCAGGTTGCTTCTCCCTATCATACTTGGTCTTTTGGCATACCACACATTTGAAAACATACTCTTGTATTCGACTTTCATGGTAGGCCAATAGAAATACGTCTCTACTCCTTGAAGAGCAGGTTGAATCCCTCTATGCCCCACATAGGGAGGAGCATGGAACTCATACTTTACTTTCTCGGGAAGAGAGTGAGTAACACAACCGATTTCCATGGAGAAGATAACCATCTTGTAAAGTGAATGGTTCTTCTTTCTTCCCTAAGGCAAGGGATGAAATTACATCTTTAAAATCGGGGTCAATAGCATACTTGTTGGAATTAGGGTTGCAGAGAGACACACCCACAGCTTGGAGAAGACGAAGGAACCTCAAGGCACACAATAGAGAGTGTGTTACTTAGTGTGCAATAGAAAGATAGATAGCCCGAGAGTGATGGGCGTATATACAATGCTCGGGGGAAAAAACCTCCTAAAGAGGGAAAAATGCCCCGGCGGTCCTAGTGTGTTCACACACATCACTACCACATGTATATGGTAACAAATCCCCCCTGAAGTGATGCGGTGAACGAGAGCTGGCACATGAGTAAAGGGAAGTGCCATGCCCTGAGGACATGATTAGTCCACAAAGGGGAGTAAGCCCAAAGCTTTGCGGAAAGCTTCAAGCTTCTCACGAGACAATGCCTTTGTGAAAAGATCTGCAAGGTTGTCCTGTGTTGGCACATAAGCCAAGCTTATCTCTCCTGTTGAGAGCCTCTCCCTGACATAGTGGTAATGCACCTCAATGTGCTTTGTGTGAGCATGAAAAACTGGGTTCCTCGCAACTGCCAATGCGCTCTGACTATCAATGTAGATAGTGTTGGCAATGTCCTGTCCAACACCCAAATCATCCATAAGGCGTCTAAGCCATACACACTTAATCGTAGCTGTGAAGACTGCCCTGTACTCAGCCTCACAACTCGAAGTGGCCACAGTAGGTTGCTTCTTGCTCAACCATGATATACATGAACTACCAAGCATGAAACAAAACCCACTTGTGGACACTCACGTGTCAAAACAACCAGCCCAATCTGAATCCGAAAAAGCATGTGAGTCTGGCGGCAATGATCCCCCCTTGGGATAAAACAAGCTAAGATGTAAAGTGCCACTAAGGTAACGGAAACTCCTCTTGACAACCAGCCAATGCTTAGACCCTGGGCTATGCATAAATCTGATGACCTGTGAGACTGCAAACTGAATATCTGGCCTCGTGTTGCATACATAAATGAGGCAGCCAATAGCAGTTTGGTAAAGAGTGACATCAGCAGGATTGCCAGCATCATGTAGACTCAACTTCAAACCTGTTTCCATGGGAGTGGCAATAGGTTTCCAATCCTCAAGTCCAAATTTACATAGCAATGTCTCTATGTAACTTTTCTAACACAAGGCAATACCACCATCACACTGCTTAAACTGTATTCCCAAGTAATGATGCAACATCCCCAAATCTTTCATCTTGAAAGTAGCATTCAAATCAGCCTTAAATTCAGCAATATGTCTCTCATTTGGTCCAGTGATCAGCAAATCATCGACATAAAGAACCACAATGAAAAGTACATCACCCTCATGCTTTACATACAATGTGCTTTCTGTTGGACTGTTACGAAAGCCTTGTTTAACCAAATGAGTGTCAGCTTTCTCATGCTAAGCCGAGAAGATTGCTTCAACCCATACAAAGCCTTCTTACATCTGTACACTTTGTCCTCTTGTCCTTTTATGACAAAACCGCGAGGCTGTGTTACATAAACTTCCTCAAGTATGTCACCATTCAAAAAAACAGTAACAATGTCTGATTGATGTACATCCCAACCAAAATGAGTTGCCAATGCACATAGAAAACGTACAGTAGTCATACGACAAGTGGGAGCAAAAGTCTCTTCATAATCTATGCCTTTTTGCTGTGCATAACCCTTTGCAACAAGTCAAGTCTTATGGCGATCGATCTCACCATCCGGCTTGCGTTTCAACTTGTAAACCCACTTCGTACCAATGGCCTTTTTGCTAGGAGGCAAATCACATTGTACATTGGTGTTTTATCCCACGACTAGCCAGAAATGCATTAAATTCATGAGACATATACTCCCCCCCTCGATCGGAACGGAGGGTGCCCATAGTACATTTTGAGACATTTTCAGCCATAGCTAGAAATTGTTTGAAGCACATAAAAACTTTGGACTTCGCTTTAAGCGAAAATACCCATGCATGCCTGGAGTAATCATCAATGAAAGTCACGAAGTAAAGGTAATTGCCCAAGGACGGAGTTTGCATGGGCCCACAAACATCACTATGCACAAGCTGCAACTTGCATGTGGCCCGAACTGAACCATCTTTTGGAAACTTAGAACGCTGCATTTTACCCAAAATACAGCCTTCACAAACATGTTTGACCGGTGCTTCAAGAGGCGGCAAAGAAGCAACCATATAACATTTTTGCAAACGCAGCAAACTGGCAAAATTCAGATGACCAAAACGTGCATGCCAAAGTTTTGCATCTGAAATAGCCCTTGAATCTGCAAATGTATTTGCAAAATTTTGTCCACACTTTTCATACAAAGTGAGCTTATACAGCCCACGACACAAAAGGCCAGATGCATTGATTTCATCACTAAAACTTAGATCATGAACTGTACATCTGTCATCCACAAATTTGACTACAAGTCCAAGTCTAGCAAGTGTGGATACAGACAAGAGATTCTTCTTGATCCCAGGTACATAAAGTGCATCAACAAGTGTGAAGGAACTGCCATTTGCAATAGTAAGCACAATCTTTCCAACTCCTTGAACCGGATAAGAAGCATTGTTGGCACAAGTGACTAAATTCCCATGAGGGACAAACTCGAGAGAGGTGAACAATTCACGATGTGAGGTGATGTGCTTTGTAGCACCACTGTCGAAATACCACACATGTGAATCTGCAGCAATTGACAAGCATGCATCATGGACAACAGGATTGTAAGTGCACTCTGCACTAAAAACCCATTCTGCATCAACATCAGCAACACAGTCTCCTTTCATAGAAGACTCAACAATGGCTACATTTGTAGTGGAACCAGCATTTGCAGTGGAACCACCCTCTTTCTTCTTAGCCTCTTTGGCCTTCAACTTAGGACACCACTTGATCAAGTGATCATTAGCTTTACAATAATGGAAACGCATCTTCTTTTTGCCCTTATCACCAAAATTTTCAGACGAATTGTTGCTAGCAAAAGCATTAGGAACATAATTTTTGCCACTCGCAGCAGAACCATAAAAAGTGGCTGCATTGCTGTTACCACCCTTTCTTTGAGAAGCAATAAAAGCCTGTTCAACTGCACGCTACCTAGTCCTGTTTTTTTCTGGAAATTGACTCTTGCAACAGCAATGTGCATAATGCATCAAACTTGACAACTTTTGGATTTCCTTGGGTCATAAGTCTCCAAGGACTAGCAAAAGTCTGGTAAGAATCTGGTAAGGCATCAAGAACAGTCTACACAAGGGAACTGTCTGAAATGACTTCACCTGCAAAAATAAGTTGCTCATTGATATCCTTGACACTAGCAAGGAAAGTGTCCATATCATCTTCCTCATGCATAATCTTCGACTCCAGCTCTTTACGTAGCAAAGCAATTTTAGCCTCATTGCAGCTTGCATAAAGACCGGCCAAAAAATCCCAAGCCTGTTTTGCAGATTTTGCTAAATGGATGTGAGGAACAATGGTGCGCTTCACAGACAATGCAATCAATGCATGATCCTACACATCCTTTACATCCCAACGAGCTTTTTCTGCCATAGGCAAAACAACTCTAATAGCAACAATCCTTGCAGCAAGACCTGCAACATCCTCAACATTGCCTACATCTGCCTACATCCTCAGAACCAGGACGTACATTAATGCACTGCACAATATTCCAGACGCCCTTTGACACAAGAACATGTTGCATCATACAAGCCCACATAGGGTAATTGTCCCCATCCAACCTGTCCTCAACAGCAAACATCTTGAACACATCTGTGTTGTTGTTGTCAGCCATGGTAAATGTTGCACCTGATGTGAAAACTGCTCGAAAATAGGAGAAACGGAGCGAGAACAACACGTGCTATATAGCACAAACCGTAGAAGACTGTAAGGCACCTATTATGCAGAAAACAGCACTGACAGAAATTTTGCACAAAATGACAAAATAGCATGTGCAATACTGCCTGTAGTGGAAACGAAGGCCGAAATGAGCCCGAATAAAAAATCTGAGCAAATCGAGCTCTATGAGCATTCCCAAAATATTTGTCGACCTGCGAGCTCTCGCCAAAGCTCACTGAAATCGGAGAAAGTGAGCAGGCGTGTACTGGAGCTGCTGGCGACTAAGCCCGGGAGGACGCAACCTGCTCTAATACCAATTGTTGGAATTAGGGTTGCAGAGAGACACACACACAGCTTGGAGAAGACGAAGGAAGCTCAAGGCACACAATAGAGAGTGTGTGTTACTTAGTGTGCAATGGAAATATAGATAGCCCTAGAGTGATGGGCGTATATACAATGCTTGAGGGAAAAAACCTCCTAAAGAGGGAAAAAATGCCACGGTGGTCCTAGTGTGTTCGCACACAACACTACCACATGTATATGGTAACAATACTCATATATCATGGAATATAGATCATTGTTAGTTGCTATGGACACCGCATTGGCCCTTGGCCGCCATGATAGTGCATCAGCTACTTGATTGTGCTTGCCAACAATGTGAGCAATATGAAAATTGAATTGTGAAAGAAAATGTGCCCACCTCATTTGTTTGTCGGAGAGCTCGGTTTGCGTCATGAAGTACTTAAGACTTTTGTGATCCGTTCGTAGGATGAATGGAGTCCCCAGAAGGTATCAAGGACATGTAGGACAACTAGTAGATCCTTTTCGTAGATGCCCAAGACACACTCATCAAAATTGAGTCTTCGATTCTCATATGCTATGGCATGCCCTTCTTGAAGCAAGACTGATCCAAGGTAATCTCCACAAGCATTACATTGGACCTTAAATGGTTTTGAGAGGTCTGGAAGTGTAAGCCAGGTTGAGAGATAAGATTTTCTTTAAGCTTATCAAAAGCATTTTGCTCCTTGGCAGACCATACGTACTTAACATTTTTCGTTGTCAATTCATGTAATGGTCCCTCTATCTAGGAGAACTTAGCTATGAAGCATCTATAGTATGCACATATACCAATAAAGCTTCATAGCTCATGTAGATTCCTTGGGTTAGGCCATCCGTTTATTACCTCTAACTTTGTTGGATCCATACGGATACCATCTTGAGAGATAATATGACCTAAGTATTGAATATCTTGAAGGAAAAATTCACTCTTCTTTGGATTAATGAAAAGTTTACTCTCCCTCAAAGCTTGAAAAATTACATGGAGGTGTTGCGTATGCTCCTCAATGGATTTGGAGTAGATTATGATGTCATCGAAGAACACTCTAGTAAACATACGGTAGGGTTGAAATATTTTCTCCATCAGGTGGTTGAACATGGTTGGAGATTTATTCACTATCCTTTTTTGATGATCGCCACTTTTAAGGTCAATCCGACTAAAGTAGGTGGAGCCTTGTAGCTTATCGAACAGATATTATACCCTGGTACATGAAATTTGTTTTTGATTGTGATACGGTTTAGTGCTTGATAGTCCACACACATGCGGTATGTGCCATCTTCCTTTTGCACTAGAAAGACTGGTGAACAAAAGGGAGAGGAACTAGGCCTCACCATCCCTTTATCTACCAGTTCATGCACTTGCCTCATAATCTCCTCTTGTTGAGCTTGAGAAACTCTATAAGGAGGCTTATTAGGTGGTGAGCTCCTAGGTAGAAGCTCTATGTTATGGTCATCACCCCCTCGTTTTGGAGGTATCTCTCCAAGGATGTCTTTGATAAAAACATCTTGGAATCCATTTAAGAAATTCATCGTCCCCTCATTTTGGAGGTAGCTCTCTAGGGATGTCTTCGATAAAAACATCTTGGATCCATTTAAGAATTTAAACAACTCTAATTCCTCTTGATTCCTATCATCTTTACCTAAAACATTAGGGTCGTTAGTGGATTCTTTGACAAAAATCATGTACGCAAAAACCAAGCTTTTCATTGACTTATCAAAAGCAGGTGAATTTACAAGTGGTATAGTACGACCAGTCTCATTAGCATCTATATACATGCTCTTTTCTCTGTCGGTGAAGTAGATTCCCCTTTTAGGGAACTTTATGTTGGCAGCCATGCAGTTGAACCATGGTACCCCTAGGATAACATCCTCATGTTGGAGAGGGGAGATGAAAAAATATTCTTTGTCGACATAGCTTTGGACATAAAGCCTCAACTTCCCAATTAAAGGCGTGATGGAGGCTTGTCATTCCTTGAAATTTCCATCGACAGTGACCGTATCTCCCATCTCAAAAGCTTGTATGCTCAACTTGGTGGCCAACTCCTTTGATATAAATTTGTGAGTAGAGCCAGGGTCAAAGAGAATAAAGGCATCATGCTCCCTCACCTTTCCCCAAGCATAGGAAAGGGATGAGCCTTTGCAATGAGTATCCTCTTTTGGAGCTTCAACCATGGAAGCTCTAGGAGTGTCATTGCATACATTTCTTTTGGGGCAAGAACGATAACCATGTCCTTGCTCCCCACACTTAAATCATTTATTGGCTTTACGAAAGGCCTCTAATTCTTTGGGAGAGAGCTTAATTTTACCTTTGTAAGCTTCTTTCTCCTTGGTCTTGTTGTTGTTGGTGTTGGTGTTGGTGTTGCCTTGGGAAGAGTTTTGTGCATTGCTCCTCCCTTTAGCTTCATTTTGATCCTTGTTTTCCATGGGCTTGAAATTTCTTCTTGCCCCTTGTTGGAAATTGATCCTTGAAGCAACCATAGTGTGGTGGATGACTTTGGTGATAGTGCTAGGCCGTTGCTAGGCCGTTGTGACTTGACATACTCAGCCATTTCTTCAAATAATCCCACAGAAAATTGTTGCTTTTGTTCGACAAAGTCTATCCTGTGAAAGACTGTAGCTTTGAGAGGTAAATCCCAAAACTCGTCTACATATTTGTGGATAGACTCATTGAAGAGTCGCTTCAAACTTTGCCATTCGGTGAGCACTTTGTCCTTGGCATCGCTTGCAAGGAATCGCTTCATTATGGAAACTCGTAGAGTTTTCTATGTTCTTGGGGCTTCGCCATTCCCACGGAGACTAGCCCACCATTGACGGGCATACTTTTGGAAGTGCATAGCTACATGGAGTAGCTTGGAGGACTCTGTGAAGCCCTCGTCTCCAAAGGCCGCATCAAACTGTTGGACGAAGGCCAAACTTTGTCTGTAGCATCAAAGGTTCCATCATAGGTGAGAAAAGATATCCTCTTTCCTCCCACCTTGAACTTCTTTAGCTTGTAAGACCTTTTCCAAGCAGCCACGGAACTTGCAATGTCCCCTCCTCTTGTATTCTCTAGGAGAATAGCCGCTGCTTTCATCAGGAGAGGAGGAAGATGATGAAGATGGAGGAGAGGGTGACCTATTTCTCGTATTTTTCTTTCTTTGGTTCCTCCCTTCCTTGTCAAGATGACGAGGAGAAGGACTATGCGGCGATCGTTTTCTCTTAGGAGGAATTAATAATCATTGAGAACGTCTTCGTGGAGCCACATCGTCCGAATCACTTCTTTCTCTTTTAGTGGTATCCTCTTCTTCTTCCCTACTCAACATTCGTTCTTAAGCAAGAAAAGAGAAACCAATAGCTCTGATACCAAATGGCAACCCTCTTCATATCCCAAATTTTTAAACACCATACCTTGCCAACATCAATAGTGTCGAATA
>NC_140945.1:10608421-10735921 GCF_014529385.1 Adiantum capillus-veneris
CACAAGAGGTACACTTGAGACAAGCATGACATCACCATCACTAACATACACTACCCACTGGAACTACCTCTATAACCTGTGTCAGACCCGTATCTGGATCATGCATATATCTCCCTTGTTCTCTCATACATCTGAAGCAACGATGCCTAATGTGCCTTCTGTGACCACAATGCCAACAACTCAAGTATCGACAAGAACGAGATCGTCGTCTCTCACTCTCACACATATCTGCAACCATAAGTGAAAGCTAAGAACCAAAGTGTGGAGAGAACTCTAGGAAAAATCTGACAGAATCTCCCCTATAAATTGAGCAAAACCTCAAGTACAATCTCAACCATAAATCATGCTAAACTGGCAACAAAGTGGAAGGTAACTCGACCGCTACACAATGCTCAAAAGCATGATCAATCGCATAAAAAGTGATCCTCACATATGCATAAAACAACTCCACAATCTGCAAACTTTACAAGGATAAACTGGGACAAACTGCTCAACCGAGCATAAAGCGGTTAACCGTATGTGCAAGTAGAGAGCAAACTAGCTCAAAACGCATCCCACAAGAGAAACTGTCTGCAAAAATTTGCAAAAACCTATGAAACCTGTGACTAGCCTGTATTGTAGCCACACAAGCATACACAAATCCTCATTCCTGCGATAGTGGGTACAAGAACACCAAACCATGTCGAATTTGACAAAACCTGTCAAAAGTGAGAGTAAACATTCTCACTGTCAAAGAGGGAATATGTCAACCAATGTACAAGATGGCATAACACTGCAAACTTTTATGGCGAGAAGACGGGGGAAAACGAACAAAATTTTCTTTGCAAAATGAGTCAAAACTCAACGTAAACCGCAAGCCAAAAAATTGCAGATAACTTCCAGAGAGGGAGTCAACTCAACCACCAAACCATCAGACAGCAAACTGCGAATACGCATTAACCATGGCAAGAAATCTTGAAAAAAATCCGACAGAGTTTCCCCTAAAAATTGAGCAAAAACTCAAAAAATCTCACCAAATACGCATGACAATAGACACTATCTCAGTAGCAAAATCCACAGATGGTCTACATGCAATGCCAAAAACCTGGCAAACTGGCTCATTCTTGATCGAATAGCTCTATGGACATGTACTTGTCCAAAAAACACTGCAAACCTGTAAACCTGCTACCTGCAAGCTATGGCTAGCTCAAACTGTAACCACATAATGCATATATAGCATGAAACTGCACAAACTCGTGCTAAAAAAGATCTCTAAAATGCCCCACACAGTCAAACAATGTGCATAAAACCGCATCCGGATGTGTGACGATCCGAAAGTCACATCCCAAAGTATCACTTGCATATGCAAAACAAGGTGAATTCTCTCTCAAATAGTACCACAGTGTGCCATACATAGCCAAAGATGTAAACAACATCACTCTCTACACTGTAGGAATCAAACTGCAAAACCTCAATATGTCGAGATTGTTGACAGGCTACTGAAAAAAATTCAACGCTCAGAGTTTTAAAATTTTGATACGACCAACACATCTAGAACGTGCCAAAACCTCAGGGTAGACTCATAGGTCACATGTATCTGAGTCCGGGTGTGAGAGATATGCCAAAAACCCGTTGGTTGGATAATGCGTTAGGGGCTGTTTTCGATTTCTTTCCCGCGAAGCTACATTGCCGATTTTCAAAGTTTTTCGCAACAAAGAGAGTGTAGGACGAGAAGAGCTCATGGTAACGAGCCTACCTCTCAATCTGGCACCAATCGGTGTGTTGTGTGCGTCGTACAGAGTTGCAGAAGATCTGATCACTCTAGGTCTCCAAGCTCTCTCTCACTTGTGAATATTGAAAATGAGCTATAAGTGGGCCCAAAAGAACTTATATCGGGGTTCCGGGACCACTTTTTACCAAATTTGACATGTGCTCCTATCTTGTTGTGAAATGTACTTTAGACTCAAAAATTTCTTTATTTGGACTCCGGTTGCTCTGTTTTTGAAAAATTTATCAATTGACCCAAGATCTGCCAATTTGGCTTTCCACAACTTTTTCACATATTTGCACCCCATCTTCACCATAAGTTGTCAATTGTTTATTGACCACTCCTATATTTTTCTTTTGTCACCAAAGTGTCGTTTCACCTGCTTTTTCTATTCTTCTTTGTTTTTGGCTGTAAAAACAATTAAAAATAAAGGAAAATATCTAATTTGACCTAGAAAATGTCAAAAAATCGAGATAATTAGGTAATATCATAACAACCCACTAAATACATCATTCCGTAGTATTTTTGGTCGGATTGCCCTGTTTTCTCGCTTTTTCTTCTTGAAAACCTCCAATTTTAGATATATACACACACCTAGAGGCTCATCTTGGTGTTTGTCCTCTATCATCTTGTTATTACTTAATTTTTAGGACATATCTGTTTGATTTTTAACTAAATAATCACAATCAAACATAAAAACCCATAAAATCAAGGAAAACAGTGCCCTTTTTACACTTGTAGCATGTTGGTTCCTCCCCCCTTCCTAGTCGAGTTCCTCCTGGACGACCATGTCGATGTTGAAGCTTTTCAATGATGTATGCTCTTGGGGAAGTTGTCTGAACAGTAAGCTCTCAAGTTTTCTTGCTCTTTCTTTTATTGTCAATAGATTTTGGGAAGCCAGGCTACTCAGTCTTTTGGTATCTGTGATTGATTTTTGCTTAGGTTGCCACCACTCAACCTTCGATAATCAGTTGATTGGAATTTGCCTTTTGTCGGTTGTAGAAGTTGTGTATTGGCAGTTCTTGAGGTTGTTGTTTTCTGGTCTAGTGGTTGTGAATTCTGAGTAGTTTTTTCGGTACCCATATCTATTTTTGGCAAGAGTTTGGTTTTGGCTTTCTTTTTGTATACTTTGTGGTTGGAGGGGTAAAGTTAAATTCTGGTTTCTCTTCCTTGGTCAATTGATCTTTTCAGACCCAAATCTGCTTGATAGCTTTGTTGTACTGACCTTGTTGTTTGTGTTGGTATACACGAGTCTTTGCCTTTGGGACTTGATCTTGCTGCCTTGACATGATCTTTGAAGTTCCTTTTTGGTCCATGTTGTTGTTAAGGTCTGCTTACCTTTGCCTGGCAATTGGAGGACTAATTGTTCCTCTTTTGCCCTTTTAGCAGAAGGGACTTGCTGTTTTGCCGAATCAGATTGTATATTGACAGTGTTGTGACACCAGTCAAGTTGTACCTTATAACTTTTCTGCCAAGGTTGCCCTAGCAAAACTGCATGTTGTGTATTCGTATCTTCGACCACATAAAATTTATGCGGATAGTCATGTTGATTGATCTGTACATTGATCACCATCCATCCCAGAACTTTAATCAGATGTTCTAAATAACTTTGGAGCTCATTCGTCGTCCTCAGTAATTGGTTGTCAAGTTGAAGTTGCTTATAAAGGTTGTAGGAGATCAAGTTGCATTGAGCTCCCGAATCAAGTATCGTTGTTGCCCTCACTTGATTGTTTCTGATTTTGATATCAATTTCAAGCTCCTGTACGGTCTCGTTGTCGAATTCTGTGACCCAAATTGCATTTATCCTTAGAGGCGGTCCATGTTGTTGTCGTTAAAGAAGCTTCTTTTTCGCTACCCTTTCTTTAGCCTCTGCTTGAGCTTCTGCAATACTGTGTTGTTTTCCTTGCGTCTTTTTCTTTGCTTGATGGATTTGTTGGAGCATGTTTGGGGTTAGTGGTAGATGGAATCTTTTTAGTCGGCAACCACTTATCCAGTTAGGCATTTCCTCCCCATCCAATGTAGCAAGTTTGACGGCACCACTTGGTGATAAATCTTTAATCACGAAGGGTCCCATCCCTCGCTTTTTCAGTTTCTTTGCATGTTGTTTCGATGTATAAACCAAGACATAATGGCCTGTTTTGAATTTTTTGGAAAGTACATGCTTATCAAAAAATTCTTTTTGCATTCATTTTTGTGCATAACTAGAAGCTATTGCCTTCAAGCGAAGCTCATCTAGCTATTCAAGGTCATCTATACGTGAGCATATTTCATGACCAGTCCACACTAGAAATTTTATTGTTCTTAGGGTTGGGATTAGAAATTCCATAGGCAGTATAGCATTAAGGCCATACACCATGTTGTACGGTGTTGTGCCTATCGAGGTTTTATAAGCTATTCTATACGCCGATAAGTTGAATGTAGTTTTTGATCCCAATCCATTCTAAACTCTGGTACTATCTTTGTTAGGATTGTGCATAGAGTCTTATTTGTGGCCTCGGCTTGACCATTAGCTTGTGGGTGGTAGGGAAGTGACTTCTTATGAACTATCATGAAGTGTTCAAGAAGATTTTCAATTATCTCATTTATGAAATGCATGCCTCGATCACTAACAATTTCTATAGGTAGACCATATCTCACGAAGATATTTTTATACAGAAATTGTGCAGTAGTCTTGGCATTAGTCTTTGGTGTAGTTTTAGATTCTACCCATTTTGTCTGTGGCTACAATGATATATTGGGCATGTGTTTTGTATGCAGGGGTTGATATTGGCCCTACGAAGTCTATTCCCCACTTGGCAAAGGCTCTGGCTCCCATCCTTGACCGTAAGGGCATCTCATCTCGTTTTATTGGTATGTTGGTTCTTTGACAAGACTCACATCATTTTGTATACTCGTTGGCATCCATATGTAATGTTGGCCACCATAATCCCGATGTTAGTACAATTTTTGTTGTCTTCTCCCCTGAGAAATGGCCTCCACTAATCCCTCCATGTGCTTGTTCCAAGATTGGAACGTACATGTTCTCTGTGTTGCACACATCCAAAGCTCGTTATCCTTTCCCCTTTTATACAACTGATTTTCAATAAGAGTGAAATCACGAGCTTCTGTTTCTATCGTTTTCTGTCGTGTTTTGGTGATATTTGTAAGAAATGTTTTCGTTTCCAAATAGTCAACAATGTATTGACTCCATGCTAGTGTAAGTGTTATTTGAAACAATGTGGCATGTTCAATGGGTGGGCTTGATTTGCATTTGACACAACTAGTGACATAATTATGAACATCGATACGCATAGTCGGCCAATACACTCCCAATTGCCGCAGGCTTTGGAAGGTTTTGTTTGCTGAACAATGAAACGTTACTGCCTGGATATGCGCTTTCAACAAATATGTTCCTTATTCCTCAGGGTTTATGCACACTCTTAGAATGTCGTTGGAACCTCGGTTATAACTAACTGAAAGTTTTTAGCTTTGTGAATCGTTCGTCGTTTAAGGTCTAGGTCCGACTTATCGAATTCTCCACCCTGTGATAGTAGCTTGACAATTTCTTGGGACCACTTAGGTACCATTTCTATATTGAAAAGGTATACATCAGGTAGGTCATCATCCACTCCCTCTGGATCATCTCCATTAGGTAATCGAGAGAGGTGATATGCACGAAGGTGTGTCTTCCCCTTCTTTACCACTACAGGAAAGGCAAACTCTAACAATATTATGAACCATCTTACGATTCGTCCAGTATTGCATGGTTTGTTAACAAGGTATGAAAGGGCTTGATGGTCTGTGAAAAACACAAACTTATTTGTGAGTAGGTAATGCCGAAATTTCTTTAACGGAATAAATCATTCCAAGTCCTTGTCTCTTAGTGGTGGTGTAATTTCTTTCGGCAGTATTTAGTTGTCGACTAGAATAGCTGACTGGGAAATCCATGGTTCCCTCTCCCGGTTGAGCCAGACTACATCCAATAGCAAATGCAGAAGCATCTATATGGATGTGAAAGATTTTTTCCCAATCAGGTGCTCGTAGCACTAGAGCGGATACAAGGGCATCTTTTAATTTCTTAAAATATTCCTCGCATTTATCTGTCCATTCGAAGATCATGAGAAGTCAACACAATGGTTGTGCAATAATTGCATACATGTGTATGAACCTCCTCCAATAATTGCATACATGTCCATTCGAAGATCATGAGAAGTCAACACAGTGGTTGTGCAATAATTGCATACATGTGTATGAACCTCCTCTAATAACCACAATGTCCCATGAAGCACTGTACTTGCTTTGGATTGATTAGTTTAGGCATTTCAACAATCACCTTAATCTTATCCAAATTTGTGGAAATGCCATGTTCCGAGACAATATGCCCTAACATTCGTCCTTGTCTTACCATGAAAGCGCATTTTTTTGGATTAAGGCAAATCCTATATGCCATTTCTCGAATACCTTTTTGAGGTGTTCCATATGTTTTTCTCTTTGCAGAGAGTGTACACATAGATCATCCATATAGATTTCCAAGAAATTCCTCAAATATTCCTTGAAGGCATGCCATCAATCTTTGAAAGGTGGCAAGTGCATTTGTTAACCCAAATGGCATGACTTGATATGCCCCATTCTGTGGCAAATGCCGTTTTATATTAGTCCTTGAGTGCAATTTCCAGTTGATTGTACCCACAGAACCCATCCAAGCAGGAATATGCACGTTATCCTATCACTCGTTCAAGTACATGGTCTGTAATTGGCAAGGGATAGTTATCTCTTATTGTGGCTGCATTGACTTTTTTTAGGTTGACGCATACTCGGAGTTTACAATTCTTTTTAGGTACAACAATGATTGGGGATACCCACTCAGTGTATTCTATCTCATAGATAAACTCCGCTTCCCTAAGTTTATCAATCTCTTCCTTGATATGCTTTGCAAAGATATCATTGTACGTATAAGGCCATTGTCTGCTTGGCTTCACATCAAGTTTTAATGGGATAGTATGCTGACATATTGTCGAATCCACTCCCTTTAAGTTCTTGTATGACCATGCAAACACATCCTTATATTCCTGAAGAATGCTGAGAAGTTCCTCCTCCTCGTTTTGGCTTAGGTTTGTTGCTATGTATACAGGTTGAGGTGTTTCCCTAGGTTGTGCTAAGTCTACTTTCTTTGCATCTTTTGGCCCATCATAAGACTCTTTCTGCCGCCGCTCTCTTATCGGCTGTGTCAACACTATTTTTTGATCTTGAATTGTGAACTTTCTGTAATGGGATGGTACACTCCTATTGTTCCCGCTATTGTCTTTCTCATCCTCTCTATTGTCTATGTCGATTGTCTAGACTTCCCTTAGAGTCTTCTTGAGCTCTTGGTACCTTTTCTTACGTTCAAGTTTTGTCAATTTTGGTTCTTCTATTTTTTATTATGTTTCCCCTTTTTTTTATTTAGTTTTTGCTTTCAGCCTTTCCTTTCTTGCTTTCACATCCCTAGGACTGTCTTTTGTCCTTGGATCTTGATGTTGAGAGAACTGAGCTGATATTTCGTTTTTAATGTAGTCTTTTGCCTTTACTAGAGATAAGAATTCTATTTTGTTTTTAATGATTGGCATTGGGTTCTTTCTGGCCTTGTGAGTTTCTCTCCGTTTTTTGTAATGTGCTTGACGTCTCAGTTTTTGATTTGGAAAATCATAAAACCTTACATCAAGTAGGCTTTCCTCTAGCTCACTAGGGTTGTCAGAACATTCGTTATCTGTCATCCCATTCAAGATGGTCTGTAGAATCACGGAACAGCTCTCCATTCATTTCTTGCCTATTATTAAATTTTTTTATTGAGCCGAGATTTTGTAATCTTCCTCTTTTATTAGCGCACCCATGTAATATGGAACTACATAATACCCATCTTGGTCACAAAACTTAGTTGTTGATCCCTCCACTATAGCACACACATCTAGGGTTGCCAGAATATGTGTCCTTCTAATGGTTCTAAAGACTCTTCTGGAAAAGGTTTTGGAATGTATTCCATATTTTTGATTGCTCTGTCTAGAATACATTCTTCTCGTTTTAGGCTTCCACAATTGGATGCCCCGCAGATCCATAGCTCCTTTAGCTTTCCTAACCACTCGAGAAGTTCTGACCCTACTATAGTGGCAGAGTCGAATTCTTCTACCGGGGTTCTATCGACATCTTTGTAGCTATGGTCTTTAAGGTCTATTCGTGTCGTAGTTTCCATGTGTCTGAGGTATATGTGATTGTAGCCCCAATCTTGAACCATCTTTAATTGTCTCATGAAGGGTCGTCCAAGTATTATGTCGTAGTTATTTTTCTTGCCAAAATCCATTGTAGCAAAGGTATGCTCGTACTCGATTCCGCAAGACTTAACAACTATTTTCTCCAAAAGTCCTATGGATCTCTCCATATAACCGTCAGCCAGTTTAGTTTCATTCTGGTGGTTTTCAAATCCGGTTGTCCCCATTTCTTCCATACATTCTTTGTCGGCGATGGCTACACCCATCATAGGGATATGTCATCCATTTTTGCTCCTGAGTTTGGTCGATTTTAAGCCTTGAGTCGTATGCTTCAAGAGTGCGTCTAGATGTTCATTTACTTTTTCCACTAGTACCGATCCACCCGATCCCGCACTTTGGATTTTGATTTCTTCTCAAGCTCAATCTCTGTTGGTGTTTCTGGCTTTTGAAGTGCTCATTTTTCAAGTTTTTCTAGCTTATCTTTGGTTCGTTGTAACTCTTCTATTATGACATTTTGTTCTCGTTCTTTCCTAGCTTCTACCCATGCTTTTCTAGCTTTCCACCTGTTTCGTTGACTTTTTCGTTCGATGCTAGGTGTTTTACCTCCTATCTTCATTTCCAAGTCCATCTTTTTCTTTTTGAGCCTGAGCTCATGTGATGACCTGTATTGGTATAATTGTTTCATTCTTGGAACCACTGCATGAAGGGATAGCCGCCAAAAGGTTTATGGTTGCTTTCACTGTTTTGTTTGGATTTTTTGGGAAATCGGCAATCAAAGGAGTGGTGCCGCAATCTGGACAATACGCATTCACTCGTACAATTTTTGAATGAGGACAATCTTTCATAAGATAGTCGCCCCCACATTTATAGCAAGGTCCCAGTGGTTTTCCTGGAGCTCCTTGGGCACCCCTCTATTGGTAAGTTGGTATAGGTCCATTGAAACCCCCATTGGCTATGAACAACAATGTGCTTTCATCCAAACTATATCTACTCTCTCCTGCAGCCTGTGCCGTAGTTGGTGTTCCAACCTTGCCAATCATACTCCATGGTTCCGGTGTTCTCGGCTCTTCTGGTGGGTAGTATGTTGGGCCGGCCTTTGTTTCAATCAATTGTTCATAATAAACAAGGGCAGGCACTAAGGCTTGTTCCTCTATTTCTTCCACAACGGGCGTGTATCTCACACCTATCGGTCTTGTTCTTGGGAGTGGTGGTTGTTTCCCTAAAACTAGTTGTGGTCTTTCAACCCCAGCTGGTCCTGGCAAATTGCCCGCATTATATCTAGGCACATGTGACACTTGAGGTGGTGCTACTTGCAGTTGGGAAACATACTACCATTCTTTCACGTACCCTTTGTTGTAGTAGCATTCTTCAATAACATGATTTGTCCATTTTTGTTGGATGGCACACCACTTTAAAGGTTTAGCTTGTGGCTTGGCAAATGGGCTAATCCTCTTTAGCACCTCCTCTATCAGTCGCTCTTGGTTTACTCCTGATTCATTTTGTTGTACAGTTCTCCCAATTTTTGATCCACTTTGTTGAGATGAGGAATCATCATCTCTGTCCCTTAGATCTCCGACTCTGTAGATCTCACAGTTATCTACAAGGAACAAAGCCTCTTTGGTTAACTCATTTAGAGTAGGGCTTTTCTTCATATGCAAATATTTTTGAAGATCTACATTTCTCAATCCTTGGATAAATATCAACATCAATCTGGATTGAGTAGGTAGTTCCTCCATTGGGCAAAACTTTACGTATCGTTTCAGTCATAGGGCTGCCTTCCTAGAAGATTCTCCATCTTTCTGTTTAGACTTGTGGATTTGAGAGATAGTATTGTGAGCTATCCCTCTTTGAGAGAATTCTTCCACGAACTCAACAAAGACTTCTTGGATGGTCCCAAAATCTCGTCTTTCTAAAGAGTCAAACCATGTGGCAGCGTCTTCCTCTAAGGTGAGTCCAAATCCGGAAAATTGTTTATCGAAGTCTCTAACCTCTTCTGCTCAGATCACTCGCAAAAATGTTGCCACATGATCTCTAGGATCTCCTTCTCCTGAATACCTCTTGTGTACCCGTTTCTGGACTTGAGATGGTCTTACACGTCTTTATTCTACTAGTCGAAACTTAGAATCTCCATGTCCCTCTCTCCTAACAGGGTCTGGTTCATGTCTCAATCTTCCATCAACTACGCCTCCCATCCCAATTCCTCTGTATGATCTTTCCACTGCCGGTTCCCTTACAAACCCTCTTTCTGTCTTGATTTTCTCCTGATAGGGAAATGCTGCTGTGATTGGGATCGTGGTTGGTCCCTTGCTTTCCTTGGGATAAGAATAAGAGTACATGGGCAGAGGTGAGATTATAGGAGTCACATATGAGCTATTTGTAATAGGGGCTTCGTCTCTATAGAACTCTTGTTATCTCGTCGCCGGAGGTCGCAACCACGATTATAACGTTTCTGGATTTGTGTTGAGATATGAAGGAAATGATGGTATTTCTACCGTTCCAGCTTCCCTGACTGAGATTCTGATCTCATCCTCCATTTATTCAAAGGGATTAGTAGATTTACGAGGGGTAGGGTTTAGTACTTGAGTGGTATAGCGAGTTCTGTTGGGATCACCCTAGTGGCTATCAATCTCGCTACCTCTGATTTTTCTACTGGCTTATACTCACGTCCATATTTGTCAACATATATTATGAGGCTTCCCTCACGTGATTCATAAGAGAACAAGTGCAAAGTCTTTTCTATGTCTAGCTCAAAGGCAAATGGTGCTAGGCATCAAAAATATGTCTTGAATCTTCCATTCAGGTATTCATAGATTCCTACTGCTCCATGGCTAGTCGCAACTTTAGTCACCTTCTTGTCAAACACTAGGGTGGCATTAGGAAGTTCTATTAAAGGAGGCATTTTGGTGATTTTAGAAATCATCTTCCCTTTTACCACATTATCCCAATACTTGTTGTAGTTCTCTGGAAAATTAACTATAAGGTAATGTGTTCCCTCCTCATCACGGAATCTATCCCCATCATCGTACGCTAGAAGGGCATCTACTCCTTCTGCTGGTTTTTCCTCAATACATATGCTTTTGTGTCCTCTTTCATCAGCATAGACCAAAGCCCCATGGGTATTTGGTCCTTCTAAGTAAAGGGTTGTAAACCTTAATGTCCGAGGAGGGTTTCTAGAGGTTCTCCCTCCCTCTCCTTGGATAGTCGGGTTCATCACAATGTTTCGGTCTGCCATGAGATAAAAGGATTGCTCAGGGGAGGTTTCGGTCCCACTTTCGTCTTCTATGATTGGTGCTAACGGATCTACCCTTGCTTGGGTCACACTCTCTTCCGTAGACACTATGCTTACCTGATCTCCTGGTGGTTTTTGGTCTTTTTGAAGTTTTCTTCCTGATCTCAAATACATCAATCCGTTAATACACCACTATAAATCCAAACCTTTTACCTTTTGAGTTTACTCCGTCGTGTCTCACTTTGACTATTTCAGCTCTTCACTTGGTTGATTGCTTGCACTTTAGATTGGTATGGACTTGCTAGACTTCGTTGTTGGCTATCTGTTCAAAACTTTAGACTCTGCAATTCCTTGTCAATGATGGTTCTGTGTTAGTAACATTTAGTATTGATTAGGAAGAATATGCAAGTTTTTCCTGTCCAAATTTTCCTTTGGAAGGGTTGATCCCCTGTATATGTTATTATCACATAATGGACTAGGAAAAGGTGTTGTCAGAGCTAAGTGGATTACTTGGCAGTCTCCAACTATACTATCTGCTCTACAATCTGGGTGTCAGTCTTTATACACGTATAAAGACTATTCATAAGAAATGGAAATCTTTCTTCACCAGAGGTTTTCTACCACTCATGCAACTCACAAAAATTTTCAAAATAACAATTGGACCACTTTAGTGTGAGTTACAAAGTGATGCAGATTGATTTGGGATCTTGTTTCTATTTCTTGGCACTTGCACACTTAGATTCTTTCCAACTTGAGTGTAATCTTGGCTAGTGGCATCTAAACTCTCTTAGAATGCAATGATATGTCCCTCTTCAACTTTGGAAGTCAATAGGGTCAAAAAGTCTTTATACGCGTATAAAGTCTTTCTGATCAAATTGACTAGATTTTTGTAGATCAGTGCTTCTAGTTGAGTGTTGACACCCCCTGTGTGGTCTTACGTTCAATTATTGGTCAATAGCAACAAAAACACTTTATACGCATATAAAGACTTTTAGGGACAATTGACATGAAACTCGCTCTAGAGGTAGTCTAGCACTCAGGGACTTCACATATGTTCTCTAACTTGAGTTAGGAATCATGCTTATTTAAGTTGTGACCAAAACAGGGGTATGTAGAGTGTTTGCATTGTTTCTTGTTCTTTTTAAGCTTTGTTTTGATCCAATTGCAATGAAATATGAATCAAGGGCTTCCCCAAGGCTTTAGGAATCTTTGAGCATCTACCTTTGTACAGTTTGGCTCTATTCTGGGTTGCTAGTCTTTATACGCGTATTAAGACTTGCTGATCAGAATGAACTTTAACCTCAGCCCAAGGATCTCTTTGGTGTGTACTCTAAGCCTATGTGCTCAAAATCAAGTTTTAAAGTCAATGATTAACCAATTCCCCACTTTTCTTTGTTTTTGGTTAGAATTTGCTAAATACTCTCCAGAAGTAAAGTTAGCTGACCAAATGATATGAATTCTTGTAGTCACGCTTAGATAACCCTCCTAAATGGCTTAGTGCTAACCACATACAAAGTATTGCCCAAATCTACCCTGAATACTTCATATGCGTATGAAGTGCTCTGTCTCAGAATTCAGATCTATTTCTTCCTTAATTTCTCCTACTTATCAGCATCATGCACATATATTCTCAACAAAATTTAGAGCTTAAAAGTGCCTCCAAACACAAGTTTCTGATTTTCTCTTATTACAACCACTCCGTCTTTTGGTGTTTGGTCCCCAAATCCTTGCCAAGACTCCCAACTCAAGATGTTCCTAGGATATAACTACTCATTTGCACACTCTGGTAGAGTCAGTTTTCCCAAGTTTAGTCTCTTTTTGGCTCTGGAGACTTGATACGCGTATGAAGTCTAACCTTACAGAATTCAGATTTTGATGTGCAAGGTCCTTTCTGATGCCTTATTTAGTCCTCAGAGATCTTTATGATCCTTGTTTTTCACTGTTTCAACCAAGAATCACTCTCTTTTTAAAATTTCGATTCAACCAATAAACTCAAGCAAATTTCCATTGATGGATAGCTCTAGATCAAGATCAATTCACCTACCTAAAATCCTAAGCATAAAAAACTGGCTTTTGTAATTGTGAGTAGATAAGCATTTAATTGACACAAACAGACTAACCAATTCTTTACCACCTCCTCAACCACTCAAGCTCCCAAACTAACACATTTCTAAACTAAAACCATCAACACGGGTGACCAAGGCAAGACACACGCTTTCTAGCACCTCTCTATAGGTCCTAACTAAACTAAGATAAAAGGAATACTCTAGTAAACAAGAGGAACTCTCGCCTATAGGATTAGTCTAAGGTCACCTACCTAAGGCTTCGATCCCCGGCAGCGGTGCCAATGTTGGCGGGTACGCCGCGAGCGGACGCTAGCATAGCGAGAACAAAACCAACAACTCTATGTCGGCCAAGGATGAAGCTTAATCCGTAGGTGCATGGAAACAAGAAGAGGGTTATGAACTTACTTCTCGACCTAGTAAGACAATCACTAATAAGGAAATCGGTTCAAAGATCGAACTAGTGAAGACAATCCTAACTACAACGCTAACGCTCACCAAATCTAGGTCAAACGCACTTGAAACATCATGAAACTCATAAGGTACACTCTCCTTGCCTTGAGATCAATATCCTATGGACTGTGACTGTATAACCCACCTCCAACTACCCCTTGCAACAATCGTGTATAAAGACAGGCAACAAAATAAAAGTTACCATTTTTCATGGCGTATGGTCCTAACATGTAGTCCTACTCACCGTGAACTCATAGGTACAAAGAAGTCACCGAATGGACACCCGGTTTGCAAGAAAACTCACCCGGAAGCTTGTAGACGCTCTCTTCGCGTTGTTGTCGAAATCATACACTGTTGGCGTCGGAGGGAAGCCCTTGCAGTTGCTAAGGCGGTGGTAGTATCACTTCAGCAATGGGCCTTCCGTAGCGCGTGTCACGAAGAGATCAAGTCACTCTCTCTCTCTCTCTCTCTCTCTCTCTCTCTCTCTCTCTCTCTCTCTCAGACTCCACGCACAGAGATAAAACCGATTTGATTAATTCCAAAAAGTTGGGTTTAGGTTACAAAAACTGAATTATATACATTCCTCCATAGAGGCTCATTCCCATAAGGTCTATTTGTAGTTCAAATATTACAAAGGTACCATTTCACTTCAAAAAATAGTAGTACAATGTATTGGGAAACCTCTTCTATATCCTGTTGTCACCAGTCAACAAAGTGATAAAAGAGCTTGACAATGTTGTAATGCCAATTTGTGAATCCAGGTTTGAGTGGAATGCTTGGAGATGGCACAAAAGTGGTCTCTTATGGAAACCCAATTCTAAAGGCATATATCATGCAATTATACACGAGAATAATTGATCTAGACCACAAAATATGGAAGAGACAATGGCCAGAAGAACGATGGGAGGAAATCATGGAGAACGTATGGAAGCCAAAGTGGCCACAATTTATGAATATTTTTTAATGGAAGGCGATGTGGCGTGCTCTACCAACGGGTGTAAAGATTCGGGAGAGAAAAATTGGGTCAGATCGATGCTTGGGTGCAAGAATAGCTAGATCTGGCCCACCTATTCATGGAATGCGAGGCGATCAGATACTTGGTAGGAAAAATCTGTAAGTGGGTCCAAAGGACGTGGCATATCAGATTCTTCAAGACTGATCTGTTCCTTGGTGGCAAGAAGGTGAGAGGTCGTGCTCTTCTCATCTGCACTCAAACTATCGGGTACTTCTCATCATATATGGCAGGTGAGGAATTGTCGTGTGTTTGAAGGAGATCTTGATGTGGCAAGCTTCTCAGAGATTATACAAGAAAGTAGAGTGGTGATCTACACGCTCGGACGCAAGCAAGACTCAGAAGACTAGTCTAGGGCTACCCATGTCGTGCTGTCAACTTACGATAAGTAAATCCTAGAACTATACTTCACCTACTTTGTTAAGCCAATGATGATAAACCTTGATGAGAGGTGATAGACATCCAGCTTGTAATCTTCAACACCTCAAGGCTCGGCCTGAGCTTGAGGTTGTTTTGTAATTTTATGTTGTGCTTAATACAATTCACTCACAAATTGTGAGTTTTGCAAAAAGAATAAAGATTGTTTTAAATGATCCATATTGATTTCTCAAGTTATTTGCACGTAGATATCGACTACATTAAAAAAAAAGAGAGAGATAATAATTATGATAGTAAACTTTTTCGTGCAATTCGTCTTTTTTCATGCACGCCGTGGGAGTCTCCAAGAAACCTCCACGAATTCTATAGATACATACTTGGATCAAATGGCAGGAGCAATGTGAAAAAAAAACCGGCCTCTGATGTACATTTGTCGCTGGCTAAAACCACAAAATCTCTGCCAAAATATAGCCTTGTCTTGAGAAAATCTAGAAAAATTTAGTGTGAAATAGTTGGGGAGAATTTTAAATGTATCCTAATCAAACTCTTTAAGAGAAGGTTAACCGTCGTGGTGTTTGTAGGATGAATCGAGGAGGAGGCCTATCGATCCAAGTAACTCTCTCTCTCTCTCTCTCTCTCTCTGGGGGTGCTGCCTCAGGCCACTGCCGGCTGATTCCAGTTTACACTGCAGGACATGATCAACACTAGAGCATAGCAACATAATATAGAGGAAGATGGCGGAGTCGTCATCTGTCATATTTGCACTTGGTACCGTCAAGTGAGGTATCTCTCTCTCTCTCTCTCTCTCTCTCTCTCTCTCTCTCTCTCTCTCTCTCCATACATACAAAAAGTGCACACACTGAGTTGAGACAATTGGGCTCGACCAGCTCCAGTGAAGATAATGACTTTTACATCAGAATTTGCAACTGATGATTTTTACATCAGAATCTGCACCTAAGGCTTGATAAAATTTGCCAAATCTGTCAGCATGTCTTTGGTCGAGGTATTCAAAGCTTGAGGTCGCTTAATTGTGACAGTGGTAATGCCATTTTCGCATTTTTGAACTTTATTAGACCTGTGGATGTGCCAGTTACTCCTGGATATTTTGCAAAACTCTCTACATGTGTGATTCTCTTCACAAGCATGAGGGAACATGAGAAAGAGTCTGTTCTTCGCTCCTTCATGCCTTTTGACTCTCCAAAGATAAAAATTCCATGATGTGAAAAACATGATTTGGCATTCTTAGATTGAGGGGAGGAATCTGAAGTGCTTAGAATGGACCAAACCCATAGAGGTCATAATAGCTAGATACCTATGCTTGCGGTTATGTATTGCATGGTAGAATGGTTTTCGAGTCCCAATGGGAACCACCCAAACAGAAGCAATTCCTCAAGTATTTAGGTGTGCATGTGTGCATAGTGTGTGTGTGTGTGTGTTCATAAGAGTATTACTCCCATTAAGAGTTAGGTCATGATCAGCCATGACATTGCAAGGTGTAGTGCTTTCTTTGTCTTTGCAATGCTTGCCGGCACAAGCACCTGCAAGCCCAATAAGTTCATAGTTAAGGATGGCGTTAGGGTGCATAAGCCAAGCCACTATTATATACTAACGAGCTTTTGTTTCCTAAGAAGAATGTGATGATGGTGTCCTTCTTGCATTTGAGCTTCATAGAGGCCAAATTAAGAGTGAGCAAAGCTGTGGATAAAGCATGGTTTGATTGGCAAAAGTTTCCGTAGTAGTGGTTGTCCCCTGCACCTTTCTTCTTTCATAATGATTCCCTTGTTGCTATAGGATATTGATGCTGCTTAAATAGTTTTTTATATTACTTAGCCTTTCATTTGTAGAGGCATATTCAGAGGCAATTTACTTTATTGTAGCTACGTCTTGAGAGCATGCTATAGGTAAGTTCTACATTCAAAGAAACAACATCTTGGATAGGCAAACCTTGAAGCACAAGATATTGTTTATGGGAGAGAAGCCCTTGCTTTACATTCTTTAGAAACCTTTCCTTTCAATAACTCATGATTAAAACTCGCATTGGGAATATGCTTGTCTATTTCAAAATCTTGCAAACATACGTGCTTGCAATCCTCCCACCACCCTATGCTTGCATCTTCTCTGTTGCAACAACCTAGAGCTTCCATAACACCCTTCTCTAGATTACTCGCATCCGCTGAAAATACCTCACTTCGCATTCACTGCTGAAAGAATTCCTCACTTTGCATCCTTTGAAAATACAGTCAAGCATTTTAAGAGACTGCATATGAAACCGGCCCGTAGGGTGGTAGACTTTTGCTTTCACCCGAAATTCTTTACTTTAACTTTACAACACAAAGGAACTTCATGAATAAGCCTGTGACTGGAATTCAACACTTCAAGACAAACCACGGCCTAGCAGCTAGAGCGCTACCAAGTAGACAATGACACCCTGTTGGCCCCAAAGATTGGCGTCCCTTTAGGTATTTATTTATTCTTATTAAACTTGAGAAAAACCTGTAAACTTCTACAAGCTGTCCCACTTTTATCGGGCTAAAGTTCCTTCACTCTAACCCGATTTCGGCAACATAACCATGGTAGAAGTCTCCACTGACAAAATCCCAAGTAAACATTGACTTTCCACGCACTTTAGAGCACTTTGCAAAACCTGAGGAGAAATTGTAGCTTGCTGAATTCTCTGTTTTGCGCTCCAATCTGCGTGCCGAACACTTCGGTGGATAGCCCTCAAGCTCTCGCACCTTTAGGGTCACTTGCCCCTTGAATTAAACGAGATTCCTCGCGGGAAATCGCTCTAAATTGTCTTGTACAAGCCCTTAATGCTTTCCTGAGGCTCCCTTGGCAAATAAACGATCCGAACGCTTTCACCTAACCCTCACCAAGCTGTCCAAACCTATCCATGGCTGTAATTGCAATTTTTGACCCAATTTTGCCAGCATAACGGTGAAAATAACCCTGTAGGTCAAAAGAACACGTCAAGGACACTTTCCCTTGCGGTATGGAAGCTTTTTAGTGAGCTGCAGGTCAATTTCAACGTGCTGTAATTTTCTGTTTTTCCACTGTTAGGTGCCTACTACCCTGTACACGCATCCCAAGGCCTTTCTGAGGCTCCCCTGACGATTCCCTGTGGTTTAGGTGCAAAACCCTAAACGTGAAACACAGCAGGTTGTAATTCTCTGTTTTGGACCGTTTCAAGCGGAGCGAGCATGCCTACGCATGTCTCAGGTCCTCCCGCACGCAATGGGACAGTTCCCTTTCAAATCAGACGAGTTTTCATGCGAGAAAACTCTCCGTTTTCGCATTCCTTCGTGATGGAACTGTGCGTACATGAAGGGGATTATCCGGTTCTTGTACAGAAGTCTCTGGCCTTGGTAAACGCGTATAAAACCCCTATAATTGTACATGGTCATCTGAGAAGCCCAACTAGAGGGGCATTACCATAGGTGCAAAGGGGAGAGAGAGATGCGCGAGAGCAAATTGTCGCGCTACATAGAGCAAGGGAGAAGGCAAGCTTTCCATTAAAGCTGTGAGCACGTGCACCCACTATTCACACATACTGTAGCACACTTATCAAGTCAAATCAGCCCCCTCTCTCAATTTGGTCCCCTCTTCATGCACATCTGGCAGAATCAGCTTGGAGCCGCCAAGTGTCCAGTTTGCCTCTCTTGAGTTAATTCCCTAGTACCCACCAACTTATAAGTGTCGCGAGGGGCCTAAATGACTTTGAATTGAGCCTAAACACCCTTTTACTTCTCGGATTCCAGTGCCGATTAGCTCGACCAACTCGTGGGGACCTGCCCTTCCTGACTGCGGGTGAAACTCTCGGCCCTTGGCCGTTTCACACTGGCCACGCAATGTCAGGTCATTTGCAACTTCAAAAAGAGGGTCTCAAAAATTAAGCAAAAATCATCGAAAAGAAACCAACAACTCAAGTTAGCAATTGCCACGTGCTCGTGACAGCATCGCAAACAGAGTGCTCATCAAAGACCTTTTGAGCTTTTAGAACTAAACCTATTCCGATCTGGAAGTCTTCAATTGCATCCGATGAAAACAGCCCAGAGCTTCTTCATTGACGGGGACATATGCTCCCATCAAACTATCATAAGAAGCCTCCACATTTGTCTTACATGTCAACCAAAGCTCCTATAAGTGCAGTACAATAGACTACGTCTACAGCCAAACTCTTCCTCTGCATTAACAAAAAACAATCCTTCGCTTCATGCCCCTGTCATTCTTGGAAATATCCAACAAACAATGTAATTCAAGAGGTTGCATCTATTACAAAGTGATGACATGGCATGACCTAAAGGATGGACTCCGGACAGAAAGGGATCAAATCCGTAGTGAAAGATGCAGAAGAAGTTTTACCAACTTTTAAGTCTTACTGAGTGACCTAATTTAAAAGTTCAGTTCCTACCAACTTATGGGACCCTATTTGATGGGGCCTAAGGGACACAAGGAATAAAAATAACTCTTGCAAAGTTTGATGATGTGGTAGTTGTACCGATGCCCGTGAATCGTGCTAATGACATGGCAGTTGTACAGACGCTCGTGTTTTATGAAGCTGATGAGGCATGCCGTACACGGACTTCCACAAAAAGTGTCGGCAGATTTAGTGCTAGGTTTTGGGGGTTCAACACTTTTGAGGAAAGTGCTTTTGGGGCTCTGCTTTTGGGCATCCCTTGTAGTGTTTATAAGAGTCCCTAGGGCCTCACTTTGTAGAGCATCTGGATGTAGAAGACCCTTGGGACTTGTACTTTACAGTGAGTAGTAATAAAAAAATACCAAAAGGGGCACTAGTCATTGGGGCCAATGCTTCTACGAGCGGAACTTTGCCCTGCCGTGTCGACTCTCTTTCTCTTTCTTGTAAAGTTCAGTTTTTTTGTAATTTTCTGTTCATGTGTTGCTATTGATTTCTCGCTTGGAGTATCCAAGCTTGTAACAGTGGTATCAGAGCTTAAAAAGATTCTTCTTCAACGGAGGATGTGATCCCTTCTACAACACACACAGATTCTTGAGGAGGATCTGACAAAGCAGTGAAGAGAATTTTGTTTGTCAAAGAATCTTTGTGTCCCTGCCTCGGATTTATTAGCTACTCCCACCCTTAGTCCATCGCGCATCGGACGCGCTCCAGTCTTTATCACTTTGTCTTAAGGGACATAAGCCATAAAGAACCCAAGACTACACATGGGTCCTTGCAAAGAATCTGACAAAGATATCACCCTCAGCAGGAAGGCCAAGAAAAGTTGAAATCCGGCGCGGGAATTGAAAAAAAGAATGAAGAATTGGGCAAATTTTCCAATTTGCCAGAGTGGAGTACAAATCTCACTACAAGTTGATACGTGTGTGAAAAGATTGATCAAGTACTCCAAAGATCCGAAATTTGTGAAACACCTAAAGAATTATCTGACGGATGAGGTTCACTCGAGATGGTGCGAGGCCATTGATTCTTCTCTTAGGTTGGGAAGAAAGCTGGGAGAAGCGGAGTGCAGAAAAGTGGAAACTATGCTCACAGAAAGAGTTGGACAGAGCTCTTGACAAGAAGATGAACCAGATAATGAAAGGCTCGAAGCACTCTCGCAACAAGAGGAAAGCGGTGGATTCCCCAATAATTTGGACCGGAAGTCGACTTTTGAGATGGCAAGCAGATTCAACAAGTGTGCTCGTTTCGAGGATGACTCAAATTTTTCTTCGTCTTAGAGAGTTTCGACAGTTCGTTGTCCCCTTGTTCCAAAGAGGATGAAAAAAGGCGGAAGAAGTGGAGAAAAAGCAAGAGAAGTAAGGAAAATAGATTTCTAAAGAAAAAAGTCTAGAAGACATGGGAGGCCGTCTAACAGTTCAAAGGAGGAGAGCTCGTTCTCTTCTGACAACAAGAAGACCAAGGAGTTCAAGGAAGGGGGTTGGGTTGTCAAGTTTGAGACGTTCTCACCCTATCAAGACACACATCGAGCCCTTGAGTTTAAATAACAATTTGACGTCACCTTCTCGAGAGTTCGGTTCACGAAACACTCCAAGGTGCAAAGGGCGGCATCTTACTTGAAAGGAAATGCACAAACATGTGGTCTACTCTGTTGTTACGTAGAGAAGCACCTACGACGTGGTTAAAATCTCATGTCAACTTGGATATCAGACGAATATTAAAGAGATGACGTCACGGCTTGGTATCATTTGAGAATGATTGCGATACATTGGATGACTACTAAGCAAGAGGTTTTGGGATACTTATTTGCTAGTCTCTTTGCTTTGGAAGATTACTTTGAGGAGCCGGATTGAGCAGTTTTGTTGTGCTTTGCCAAAAGAGTTTCGAGAGTATTGTCTAGAACAGAAGTCTGTCTCTATTCAGAGACTTGCCGGACACACTAAGCAAGGATTTGGGATGCATGCCGGCTCATTGACTTATCCTATGGATAGGACAATATCCACCTCAACAGGGCAAGAGTCGTCAAGTGAAGAGAATGAATCGAGGGAACTGGATGACAAATCATCACAAGATTCCAAAGTGGTACGAGAATCAGATGGTAGCGCATCCGAGGGTTGAACCTGATGCAAGGTCATCAGAGGATTTAGAAGAAGAAAGAGGAAATTATGAACCTAATGAAAGAGCTTCTAGCGAAGAGTCTTATTTAGCCCAATACATCACCTTATTGTTCACACGTATGTTGATTTTAAAGATAGATGGATCTTGGAGAATGTGCATTGACTACAGGGCTCTCAACAAAATCGCCATCAAGAATAGGTTTCTAATACATCACCTTATTTAGCCCAATACATCACCTTATTGTTCACACGTATGTTGGTTTTAAAGATAGATGGATCTTGGAGAATGTGCATTGACTACAGGGCTCTCAACAAAATCGCCATCAAGAATAGGTTTCTAATACATAGGATCGATGATTTACTCGACAGGCTACATGGTTCTACATGTTTCAATGGAATTGACTTGAAAAGTGGCTATCATCAGATCAGGATTGCTCTTGGAGATGTATACAAGATCGCGTTCATGACGAGTATTTTGGATTGTACGAGCATTTGGTGATGCCTTTCGGTCTCACAGATGCTCCTGCAATGTTCATGATGGACAAGATTTTTAGAGAGTATAGGTCATTTCGTGGGCACCTTTTTTGACGACATCATTGTAATCTCCAAGAGTGAGACAGAACACAAACACCATCTCTTACAGGTTTTCCACGCACTGCGGCAACATCGATTGGTGGTTAATGGGAAGAAGAGCGAGTTTTTCTTACCAGAGATCCACTTTTTAGGACACATTGTCTCTGCGGAGGGTGTCAAAATGGACCCGGCCAAGGTTGAGACTATTCGAGATTGGCCAGATTTGAAGAATGTTCATGAGGCTCGAAGCTTTTTGGGTTTTTGCTCTTACTATCGACAGTTCATTTGAAGTTTGAGGAGATTCCTTCTTCTTTGCATGCTTTGACATAGAAAGGGGTTCCTTTTGCATGGGGACCATCTGAGATTGCATCTTTCAAGACCATCAAGGAGAAGTTGAGAACTGGCCCAATGTTGGTTTGGCCAGACTTGCAGAAGCCATTTGAGGTATATTGTAATGCTTGTGGTCGCAGTTGGGAGCGATCTTAATGTAGGAGGGTCATGTTGTAGCTTACAAGAGCCGAATGTTTTCCATACCAAAACGGGTTGCACAAATTTATGAGAAGGAGCTTTTGGTGGTTATCCATGCTCTTCTTCAATGGCGACACTTTCTACTTGGAGCCGATTTTGCAGTTTTCACCGATTAGAGTTTACGCTATTTCTTGTCTCAAAATAACTTTCAGACAAGCAGATGTCACAATTTCACTTTTAGATTGTGCATGTTCAAGGACAGAAGAATGAGGTAATATTTTGTCTCGTATGCCTTTGGTTTTGGCCATTTCGGCGGTTCATCACCATAGCTTCGAGGATTGGTAGATCAATCCGTCACAGATCCAGATTTTACAGACATCTTTGACCAATTGTAGAGTAGGGAAGTGGTTGCAGCTATTCTCTCAAGGAAGGCTATTTGATGCGTAAAATCTTGTTTTATGTTACATAAGCATTGTAGAATAAGGTTTTGACAGTGTCACTGTCCACCTTTTTCGAGCCATCATGGCATAGAAACCGCCTTGAAAGGTGTGGAGCGGTTTTTCTATTGGCCGAGGCTCAAAAAGAATGTGGACAAGTTTGTTCGCAATTGTCTAGTATGCCAAAAGGTCAAGTTTGACACGCATATTGGGCACCAAGTCTTCTGCAACCTTTACCTATACCTAGCTGACCTTAGGAAAGTAGAGCAATGGATTTCATTTTTTATCTTTCCAAGACTCAGAGTGGGCATGATGACATTTGGACAGTCATTGACAGATTTAGCAAGTAGGCTCATTTTGTTCTGGTCAAGAAGACATTTAAGCCAGATCATTTGGCTAAGCTGTTTGTCTCACAGATACTTCGACTACATGGCATGGCTCGGTCTATAGTCTCAAATAGAGATCCCTATTTTAGTAATTTATTTTGGACATCTGGGAGAATATTGCTACATGGTACAATTCTCATCCTCTTTCCACCCACAGACAGATGGGCAACCGGAGATAGCGAACTCAAAGTATTTTCCTTTGGTGGAATTTGTCTACAACAACACAATACATACTTCTACGAGGAAGGCGCCATTTGAGATCATTGAGGGTGCTAAGAAGGTTCTACCTATTCTATCCACCAAGGATAAAAATTTTGAAGCAGATCGGTATGTTCAGGATTTGGACACTGCTTTTGCAAAGGTGCTCGAGGCTCTTGAGAAGTCTCAAGCACGGCATAAGAAGGCAGCGGATAAATATTGAGGTGACTTGTAGTTAAAGAAATATGACTAGGTGCTTCTACAGTTTGAGAAGGCACGCCTATCTATACTATATTATAAGGAGACTGGTTTTCCAGTGCCACGTGTTGCAATTTGCTTTATCCGCCTACAGTGAGGACAATGCACACGCACAGAGAGAGAGAGAGAGAGAGAGAGAGAGAGAGAGAGAGAGAGAGAGAGAGAGAGAGAGAGAGAGAGAGAGAGAGAGAGAGAGGCGGCCGAAGGCCGCCGGCCACACTAGTGGAAACAAAAGAGTAAGGACTTTTTCCAAAGTTAGAGTATGCGATATTTTGGTCCTTTCCAAATTCAGTAAATGATAAATGATGTATCCTTTAGACTAAAGTTACCAGATACTTGGAAGATTTACAATGCATTTTATGTGAGTCTATTGAGACCTTTCAAAAGTGAGGAGTCAGTGGACAGAGAGAGAGCTAGAGGAGCAGCCCAAAGTGGAAGAAAGAGGAAATTCTCATTCTAGAGCAGGTCCTAGCTCACAAGGAAAGGAAAGTGAAAGCGTGTAACAAACTTGGACACTCCAAGTCAAGATTCTACCGTGACACGACAGGAATTCACTTCAAAACAGTTCACAGTTTACAATTGATTCCACACGGCCCAACGGAGTTCCGTGCCTAGAGATATTGGCCCCAAAGACTAGCGTCCCTTTCAATATTTTTTTTTGTATCTGCAACTCAAAAGTACAAGGGAGTGGGAGGGTCTCACTCTCAGACTCTGCGTCCAGATGCTTTGAGAAGTGAGAGTCCAAACCACACTTATAAAGGTTTACATGGGATGCCAAAAGCAGAGCCCCAAAAGATGCCAATTAAAAGCATTAAAAAATAAAGCTCTTCATCTCACAAGGCTAGCTTGGCAAATAAAGCAACCTCTAAAAAGCCTTAGCGTAAAAATTCCCAGCCAGCATTTGTGTAGAAAAAAAATTGCCGTATTGCTGCTTTTCTGTACGTTGCCTGCCACCTTTTCCTGCGCCGCAATTTGCGGAGGTGTCCGTACGCTACTACCACATCAGCCAGTCAGGGCGGGAGTGTGCGTGTTGGTACAGGGCAGCCACGTCACTAGTTTGTGACATACCCCCCTCTTGAAAGCATTGTAATTGCCCTCGATTACGCCTGCAAAACAGACAGAGGCCATAAACTGTCTTAGCAGACACTGACTGTTAGTACCGACGCACTAGGAACACACATCTAGCACATGTACCAATTGATAGTCACATCACAGGACATCACTTGACATCACAGGACATTCATCACATTCAAAATTCATTCGTATCTCAGACCATGATTAGTCGGCAACGTATTTAGCAATCGCTTCTAGATCCACTCGGGACCTCATAGATGCCCGATTGACTAATTCTTATTGCAACCATGTCTATCGAGATCTTTCAGATCGAAATGCTGCAGTCATTTCGGCTATCAGTTCCTGCACTTAAAACAAGTCAGAAACAAATCAATATCATTTTATCGGGAATTCCATTTCATAAAGTCATACAGGAGAATACTGTCAGCCCACAATATCCCTGGAACTCAAAGAGACATCAGTGACTTTAATATCAAAAATCGAGGCAATCTGTTGACAAAGGAGTGGAGCGACTCCCCTCTTGTGCATACCCGCTACACTAGATTCCGCCCAAGCTGAGTTCGGGGTTCCATTTAGAATAGACTATGCTAATCCAAATGCTTCAATGTAAAGATTCACAATCGAGGAGTATCTGCGAGGTCCTCCTCCTCCATCCACTTTGCATCCAATGCAAGATAGTTCTTAAATTTAACCAAGAACCGCCTTATCGCTTTACCCTTAATCTTTCTGTCTTTATGTGCCAATATTTGTTCTGGAACAAGGATCTCCTCGTTTTCTTCCACTTCGGGTAGCTCATCAGGCTTCCCATCTTCGGGCACATTGCCTTTAAAAGGCTTCACGAGACTCACATGAAAAACATTGTGAATTCTCCAAGAGTCGGGTAGCTTCAGTCTAAAGCAGACATCATTTATCTTTTTGGAAATCTGGAAAGGTCCGTAGTATCACATACTAAGCTTTGGAAAAACCCTCTCCTTTCCCTTTTTCTTTCTCAGGCGTGCCTTCTCAAAACATAAGAGCACCCAATCGTTCTCCTTCAATTTCAAATCGCGACGATGGCGATTTGCTGCCTTTTTCTGTCTTTCTTGAGATTTCTGCAAAGACTCGTGGACCTTGGCAAAAGCTGTGTCCAAGTCACGCGTGTACTCGTTGGCTTCAAAAATCTTATCTTTCGTGCTTAGGAAGGATGGAACCTTCGTAGCACCTTCAATAATCTCAAATGGCGCCTTCCCCGTCGAAGAGTGTATCGTGTTATTGTAGGCAAATTCCACCAAAGGTAAATACTTTTCCCATTGAGTCTTCTGATCCGAGATGTAAGACTTCAATAAATCTAGTACCGCTGAATTGGCAATCTCAGATTGCCTGACAGTCTGCGGGTGGAACGATGACGAGAACTGCAACCGCGTGCCAATGTTCTCCAAAATAGCCTTTTAAAACGAACTCATAAATCTGGGGTCCCTGTCGGAGACAATCGTCTCAGGCATGCCATGTAATCTGAAAATCTGGGCCACAAAGAGTCTCGCTAAGTGATCCGGCTTGACTGTTTTCTTCACTGGAATGAAATGAGCTTGCTTGCTAAATCTGTCAATAACAATCCAGATACCATCGTGACCACTCTGTGTTCTCGGGAGATAAAAAATGAAATCCATTGCAATACTTTCCCAGGGACGGGTGGGTATTGGTAAAGGTTGTAACAATCCCTGTGCTTTATGCCTGTCAAACTTGACCTTTAGGCATACCAAGCAACTACGTACTAGCCAAAAGAAGTATCTCTCCACACCTTTCAAGGTGGTAGCTATGCCGCGGTGACCCGTAAAAAGTGGACAGTGGCATTCGGTTAAAACCTTTTCCCTCAATGGCTGTGTAACGCACAACATGGTTTTCCTCATCAAGTAACCATCCCGAATGGAATATCCCGCTACTATCTCCCCATTTCGTATCCGAGTGAAATTATTTGCAAAATCTGTATCTGTGGCATACTAATCGACCATATCCTCAAAGCTCCTATAATGTATCGCGGAAATAGCCAGAACCAACGGCTTCCGGGACAAAGCATCTGCCACCAAGTTCTTTTGTCCCTGCACATGGACAATGTGGAAGTGAAACTGTGAGAAGATGTTCGCCCACCGCATCTGCTTTTCCGATAGCTGCTTTTGTGACAAGAAGTAGCGTAAACTCTGATGGTCTGCGAAGACAGTAAAATCCGCTCTGAGTAGGTAATGCCGCCACCGAGTAAGAGCATGGATAACCGCCAAAAGCTTTTTCTCATAAATCTGTGTTGTCAATTCCGGCCTTGAAAACAATCGGCTTTCGTAGGTAATGACATGGCCTTCTTGCATTAAGACCGCACCCAGACTACGACCACAAGCATCACAATATACTTCGAACGACTTCTGCAAATCCGGCAAAGTCAAAACTGGTCCTGTAGTGAATTTTTCTTTCAATGTTTGAAAAGCAGTCACCTCTGCGGGTCCCCATGAGAAAGGGACTCCTTTCTGTGTCAAGATATGCAAAGGGGAACCAACCTCTGCAAACTTTCTAATGAACCGCCTGTAGTACAAACACAAGCCCAAGAAGCTTCTAACTTCGTGGACATTCTTCAAATCGGGCCAATCACGAATAGTCTCTGTCTTGGCCGGGTCCATCTGCACTCCTGTTGCGGAGACAATGTGTCCCAAAAAGTGTATCTCGGGTAGGAAAAATTCACTTTTCTTCGCATTAATCACCAACTTGTGATCTCGTAATGCCTGAAAGACCTGTAGCACCTGTAGCAGATGTTCTCTATGTTCTGCCTCATCCTTGGAGAAAACAATGATGTCGTCAAAGAAAGTGCCAACAAATAGTCTGTACTCTCGAAAAATCCTGTCAATCATCCGGTTAAATGTCGTTGGAGCATTGGTTAGGCCAAAAGGCATCAGCAAAAACTCAAATAACCCAAAAGTCGTCCGAAAAGCTGTCTTGTAGACATCTTTCGGTGCAATTTGGATCTGATGATATCCGCTTTTCAAGTCGATCCTGCTAAAGTACGAGGATCCCTGTAGTCGGTCAAGAAAAAACTCAAATAACCCAAAAGTCGTCCGAAAAGCTGTCTTGTAGACATCTCTCGGCGCGATTCGGATCTGATGATATCCGCTTTTCAAGTCGATCCTGCTAAAGTACGAGGATCCCTGTAGTCGGTCAAGAATATCATCGATCCTAGGAATCGGAAATCTGTTCTTGATGGTGATTTTGTTGAGAGCTCGATAATCGATGCACATTCTCCAAGATCTGTCTTTCTTCAAATCCAACAACACTTGAGAGCAGTACGGTGAAGTACTAGACTGGACAAGACCCTTTTCCAAGAGGTCCTTCACTTGGTTCATAATTTCTTCATTCTGGGCTTCGCTCACACGGTAAGGTGGCCGGCTTGTGTGCTTCCAGGTATCAGATCAATGGTATGATCCTCAGGACGAGCGGGTGGTAACTCACCTGGCAGACCCTCTGAAAAGCAATCGGCATGAGTGTGGAGAAAATCTTGGTGTCCTTTATCAAGTTTAGACATATTTGTCCTATTCTCATCATTCAACTCTTTCAAAAAGATTGAGTAAACAAATAGATAATTTGGAAACGGCCGAAGCCGATACAATAGGGACAGACTCACGCTTAAGTTTCACATCAAGTACAATAGCTCGGCCCTTCTTTGTAGTCAAAGTCGCTTTTCTCGCCCGATAGTCGACCACGGCATTGTTCTTGTGGTACCAGGGAATTCCGAGGAGGACATCACAACCTTCCAAGGGCATTATGTAGAAGTCCTCATGCTCAAATACCCCTGACATTGCAACCAAAGTTTGCCAATGACAGGTGTAATGGCTACGTCTTTGCCGGGTGCCGCTAGAACTGCCTCTGCTAGTGGTCCCATTCGATCGGGTGTGATCTCGAGCCGCGCCGCCAATTCAGGTGAAATGAAGTTGGCCTTGGCTCCGCCATCAAAGAAAATTAGGGCTTCTTGGTCTTTCACTTTGCCCCAAGCTCGGCAAAGTTTTGTACTCTTGTCAATTGTGCTTGGGTTAGCATCCATGCAATCTGGAACCAGTCCTGCTTTCATCTTGCCTTTTCGTCCACGTTCGTCAGCTGCTTTTGAACCCTCAGGTCTGTCTTCATTTGTCGTTCTGTTCTTTTGGTGCCTTTTTAGGGCACTTCATGGAGATGTGCTCCGTTTTCCCGCATCCAAAGCACTTCCCCTCTTTGATGTAGAGAGCTCTCTCTCTCGAAGAGTGAGCTTGGGTCGTGCATCTTTTTCTTTCTTTTTTGGGTTGCTTTTCTTCTATCTACTTTCATTGTTCAAAGTCTGTTCGGTCCTTTGCGTCATGATTTCGTTTGCGGGGTAAGTCAAACTGCCTGAATGAATGGCAAAACCCCGTTTCGCATGACTCATCAGTTCCTGAATGGAATCTGACTTTTGCTCTAAGCAGTGATCTCAGATCTCTGTAGGAAGTCCCAAGGTAAACCGCTCAATTTGTTCTTTGAACGAGTTCTTCTTAAATGACGAGGCTGGTAGAAAAGAGCTCGAGAATCTCTTGCAATATGCGTATGATGAATCTTTCTTGGTCATCCGAAGACGGTTCCAAGTAGTTCTTATGTCACGTTTGTACTCCCAAGTCAACTAGGAAGAAAAAAAAGCCTTTTATATTTCAGCCATTTAATTGGCGCTTTCTTGTTCAATAGAAGCGTGGACCACCAAGTTCGAGCATTTCCCTTGAAGTAAGAGGTAGCCCTCCGAATCTTGGAGTGCTCTGAGTAACGCGCTCCAGAGAAAGCTATGTCAAACTGCTGTATGAAGGCCAAAGCCTTAGAAGCATCTCGAAATCTAGAAAACGTGTCAAATTTAATTGACTGTCCACCTTTTTTAAACTCTCGAACTTTCTTGCTTTTATCTTCTAGAAGTCATACTGGTTGGCTTATAAAAATCTTCTTTCTTGCATAAAATCTGCTGTCATCGGAGTCCGAACTATCCGAAGACGAGTCCTGTAGAACTGTCCGAAACTGGGCGAGATTTAGACTTCTTTGCCTTTTTCTTGCCCTTTCCGAAGCTTTGCTTTTTGCTTCGCTTTTTCCCTTTTCTGTCTTCTTCGCTCGAGTCTGAGGAGCTAGAAGGACTGTCAGAAGAAGAAGAATTGGATACTCCTTCAAATTTGACATGCTTTTTTTGCTTTCTTGCCAAGGCAAAAGCAGATTGACGACCCAAATAACCCGGGAAGTCAGTTCTTTTCTTCTGCTTTTTGTCGTGCTTTTCAGTTTTGTTCTGTGCGTCAAAAAGTTGAGAAATCCGTGTATCAACCACCTGCTAATTCTTGCTCTGTAAACATCCTTGGAGTAGGAGGTTTCTTGAGTGCCGGTTTGAGGGGTGGTTCCGTTGGTTGCCGGCATTGTGTGTGCACCTCGTCGAAGGAGGTCTGGGTCATAAATTTTGCAAATTTCGGGTCCTTCGCAAAATTTAACATCATCTTTGTTGCATCGTCAATCAATCCTCGACGCTCCATCTCTTCAATCTCCGCCTGAGTAGGCCGAGGCGGGCCATACTCCTCGTGAGAATCTTCGAAGGAGGCCTGGCTCATAAATTCGGGTCCTTCGCAAAATTTAACATCATCTTTGTTGCATCGTCAATCAATCGTCGACGCTCTATCTCTTCAATCTCCGCTTGAGTAGGCCGAGGCGGGCCATACTCCTCGTGAGAATCTTCTTCGTGATCTCTTCTCGCATCTCCAGATGCAGAGGAAGTCGACTGATCTCTGTCTGAATCCATAAGTGTCGCTAGAAAAAGGATCGGATTTCCCGGTAGAAGAGAAATCGGCCGCGCTCTGATACCACTGTAACAAACTTGGACACTCCAAGTCAAGATTCTATTACGACACGACAGGAATTCACTTCAAAACAGTTCACAATTCTGAATTGATTCGACACTGCCCGCCGGCGGAGTTCCGTGCCTAGAGATATTGGCCCCAAAGATTGGCGCTCCTTTCAGTATTTCTTTTTTTATTAATCTACAACTCAAAGTACAAGGGACTCAGAGAGTGGGAGGGTCTCACTCTCAGACTCTGCATCAAGATGCTCTGAGAAGTGAGAGCCCAAACCACACTTATAAAGGTTTACATGGGATGCCAAAAGTAGAGCCCCAAAAGCTGCCAATTAAAAGCTTTTAAAAATAAAGCCCTTCATCTCACAAGGCTAGCTTGGCAAATAAAGCAACCTCTAAAAAGCCTTAGCGTAAAAATTCCCAGCCAGTATTTGCGTAGAAAAAAAACTGACATACTGCTACTTTTCCGTATGCTGTCTGCCAGCTTTTCCTACGCCGCAATTTGCAGAGGTGTCCGTACTATGCTGCCACGTCACTGTTGCCACGTCAGGGCAGGAGTGTGTGTGTGTGTACAGGCCAACCACGTCACCAGTTTGTGACAAAGCGATCAGACGATAGTGTGTCTCAGGATCCCGACGAATGAGACTGACGTGCCAACAGACAGGGGTGGCTAGTGAGGCTACCCACAGGTCTAGGGCACAAGGAAAGAAAGTAAAGGGAATCAGTTGGTAGATCAAAGAATTCCATAGATCTAGATTGAGGTGCCAAGGACAAGGAGGCTAGCAGGGCTACCAATAGGTCAAAGAGTACAAGAACTTATGGGACCCTATTGGATGGGGCCCAAGGGACACAAGCAATAAAAGGAACTCGCACGAAGGCTGATGATGTGGCAGTTGTACAAACGCCCATGAATCACGCTGATGACATGGCAATTGCACAAATGCCTTCATTTTATGTTGATGATGTGGCAGATTGTACGGACTTCCATAGAATGCGCTGTCAGATTTAGATATAGCTTTTGGGGGTTCAATGCTTTTGAAGAAGGTGCTTTTGGGGATCTGCTTTTGGGCATCCCTTGTAATGTTTGTAGGGCCTCACTCTGCAGAGCCATCTGGATGCAGAGTCTGAGAGCATAGGACCCTCGAGAGTGGTACTTTGCAAAAACAATAATAAAGAAATACGGAAAGGGGCGCCAATCTTTGGGGTTGGTGCTTCTAGGCCCGGAACTCCGGCGTGCCTTGTCGACTCTCTCGTGTGTTAATATAGATTTCTCGCTTGGAGTGTCAAGCCTGTAACAGCATCCAAGATATGAAGCTCATTAAAAAATCTTGCTTTAAAGACACCACATTTGGCGAGCATATCGACCAAAGCTCTACAAAGCACAATGTCCTTTTTTCAAAACTCCTGGCTAACAATCACAAAGTTCTGCATAATTCAACATGCGTTCAAGATGCAAGCCCCTCAAAATATAAGCACCACAATTGACATACATATAAACCAAGGCATTTCCAAGCACCGCATGCTTCTCCAACAGTCCCTGATCTCATCGTAAATTCCCTAACCCATGTGAAGTTCTTGCATGAGACCACATGCCTTCAAGGTGCAAGCATAGGCAATTGCATTTGGCGAAAGGTCTTCCCTTCGCATTTGGTTCAAACAGATTGGAGCTTCTTGCCACAACCGTGTTGGGTAGATCCTGCAATCGACATGCTGTAAGAGATGAAATTTTGAACTGAAAGCTCATCAAGAACTTTAGGTGCTTTTGTAAGGGCACCACATTTGACATACATATTGACCAAAGCATTGCCAAGCACAACATGTTTTTCCAACCCCCCAATCTCAATGTGAATTCTCTCACTCATGTGAAGGTCTTTCATAAGGCCACAAGCCTTCAAGGTGCAGGCATTGGCGATTGCATTCAACGGAAGGCCTTCCCTTTGCATTCAGTTAAAAGAGCCAGAGCTTCCTTGCCACAGCCACATTGGGCATATCTTGCAATTGACGTGTTCCAAGAGACCACATTTTGAACAGAAAGCTCATCAAGAGCTCTATGTGCTTTCATAAGGGCACCACATTCGAGACCACATTTGACATACATATCGACCAAAGCATTGACAAGCACAGCATGTTTCTCCAACAGCCCATGATGTCATCGTGAATTCTGTCACACACGTGAAGGTCTTGCATAAGGCCACATGCCTTCAAGGTGCAAGTATAGGTGATTGCATGTGGCGAAAGGGCTTCCCTTCAAATTTTGGTTTGGATGTTATGCTTCTCCAACAGTCCATGATCTCATCGCAAATTCTCTCACGCATGTGAAGATCTTGCATAAGGCCACATGCCTTCAAGGTGCAAGAATAGGCAATCCCATGTGGTAGAAGGGCTTTCCTTCGTAGTCGGTTAAAACATCCCAGAGCTTCCTTGCCACACCATGTTGGGCATATCTTGCAATCAACACGTTCCAAGAGACGAAATTTGAACGAAAGCTACATTTGCCATACATATCGACCAAAGCATTGCCGAGTACAGCATGTTTCAGCCCCTGATCTCATTGTGAATTCTCTCACCCATGTGAAGGTCTTGCATATGGCCACAAGCATTCAAGGTGCAAGCATTGGCCGCATTTTGCGAAAGGCCTTCCTTTCGCATTCGGCCCAGAGCTTTCTTGTCAAAGCCATGTTGTGCATAAATTGCAATGAATGTGTTCCAAGAAACAATATTTTGAACAGAAAGCTCGTCAAGAGCTTCATGTGCTTTCGCATCACATTTGAGGGTCGACCAAAGCATTGCCAAGCACAGCATGTTTCTCCAAGAATCCATGATGTCATTGTGAATTCTCTCACGCACGTGAAGGTCTAGAGCTGAAGGTCTTGCATAAGGTCACAGGTTTTCATTGGCGATTGCATTTCAGCAAAAGGCCTTCCCTTCGCATTCAGTTCGAATAGCCAGAGCTTCCTTGCCACAGCCAGGTTGGGCATATCTTGCAATCGACGAGTTCCAAGAGACCACATTTTGAACAGAATGCTCATCAGTTGACGAACTTGGCCCTGAATCAACGTGTTCCAAGACAGAACATTTTGAACAAAAAGCTCATCGAGAGATTTATTGCATTTGTAAGGGCACCTTATTTGACATACGTATTGACCAAAGCATTGCCAAGCACAGCATGTTTGTCCAACTGGTCCTGATCTCATTGTGAGTTCTTTCACCCATGTCTAAGGTCCTGCATAAGGCCACATGCGTATGAAGTGGAAGCATGAGCGGTTGCATTCAGCGAAAAGCCACTCAGTTAGCTTCCTTGCCACAGCCATTCACCCATTGCATTCAGCGAAGAGCCTTCACTTCGCATTAGGTTAAAACAGCCCAGAGCTTCCTTGCCGCAGCCATATCCTGCAATGGACGTGTTCTAAGAGACGACATTTTGAACTGAAGCTCATCAGGCGAGGAATTTGGCCCGGGAAGTTTTTTGGCGGAAAAATCTGAACACCATAACCTTCAGCAATAATATGCCAGTTGTCTTCTTAATTATCCATATTTCCATATACAAACCTTGAGATTAGCATGTCAGCAATAATTTCTTCCTTGGCCGGATTTAATGAAAGTGATATTGATAAGCATTTATTTATTGAAACGTAAAACGAATGGTATTTTTATGTATTGAACAAGTCATAGGTGATAGTCATCACAGACAAGGCTAAAGTACTCCTTGGACGAGAGATAAGTCAAAGTAGTTGTTAAGGTTTGCATTAAAACATTTTGATCAGTTAAAAAGAATTCCCTTAGAAGCTCATAGGTAGCTTTGTTGACTCGAGAAGTCCTCAACGATGTTAAATATGATGCGTCATTACACGAACTATTTGATAGTATGTGTGCATGCGGTTTTGAAGGCGAATGAATGTATATTACCCCATCTCTCACTCTGTCCCTCTCTCTTAATGCTAAGAACTTTTCGATGGTATGGGGACCAAGTATTCTTAATGCCTACATGTATGATTGGCCTTCTTGGATGAGACATGCACTTGGTAGTAGACTATATTGTAGAGCTATTTAAGTGGGAGCTTGGGCATTTTAGAGCTAATAAGTTTGATCAAAAAATTAATGTTTCCATAGAAAGTATATACCAATACCTCATGTAGAGCATGCCAATTGTAAACAAGTAATTTTAGAAGATATATAGATAGGATGCTTTTAAATGTATATTTGTACATGGGTACGCATGCATGTGAAGCGTGCCCTCCCATCCGAAGAAGGGATGAACAAGGGAAATTTCAATGTGTATTCAACCTAAGTCTTGAAATGTTCATATCTATCTTCTTCTATAAGCACCCAACACCCGGATGCAAGTAAGCATTTCCATATGGAAAATTTAATAGAAAATGCATATGTTGAATAGCCTTCACTACCTACATTAGGTGCCCAACACATCCAAAGATGAACAAGTGGTTGATATCCCATTAGAGCAGAGACAAAAAGCCAAAACTTAACCATGGCCAATGAGGGGCACGCAACATCCGATACACCCTTTCAAATTAATAGGGTAATGAGGCTAAGATGTATATGTATTTTATAGCTATAAATATGATTTTAACACGAAGAACAATGAAAATGTTGTAGGAGCATGCTCTCCAATGTTGTGTTTGACTCTTCCTATTTGCACTCATGGTGACAGTTGAAAAAATCATGTGCACGACCACATTTTATATCTAAGGTACAAACCTAACTTTAGGAGGCAACTTGAAATGGAAACCATGAATGACGCCATAGAGCACAAGAATGAAAGTACAATGCGACTTCTTTAGTGTCATCTCTACACATTTAGATGAAAGATGAAAATGTGAGGTATCCATCATGAACCCGAAAGTGGATTGGTATAGTTAAGTTTCCAAAGCTATCTTACATTCTTAAGCCTGTTGAGGGAGCTTATCCTCTTTCTAGAGAGGAGTTTAAGGACTTGTGAAATTTGACTAAGAATTCCTTTTGTAAATGGACTATAGAGATTAACAATCCTTTGTATACGTTTTCGATGTGTGTGTGTGTGTGTGTGTGTGAGAGAGAGAGAGAGAGAGAGAGAGAGAGAGAGAGAGAGAGAGTCATTACATGCAATTAGAGGACCCCTTGGCCAACACATATGCCATGGATGGTAATAGCATTCATTATGGAAAAACCATGGATAGTGCCCACTCATCTAAGACAAAGACATGGCTCAAATTTTCTAATTTTCCCTTCATTGGAGGTTATGGTTGAGAGAGAGAGAGAGAGATAGAGAGAGAAAGAGAGAGAGTCGTTTTAAAGTAAATATCAATATAATTGATTGAATTGAAATACACAAATAGGACGATACAATAGCAAGTGTTGAACAACAAAGCTTTGGAAGTTTTTAACCGATACAACTAAAGCAACGACTTTCAAATTGGAATCACTTTTTGGATTTGAACAAATGCTATCAGAAGAAAAGTTCAGCTGTTGTGATATGTAAAAAAATATAATGCAAGAAAAAAAAGGAAAATTGAATTAACAAACTAAAAATTAATCCATTGAAGTGTAGCAAGGATATTGTAAACCAGCATAGTAGTTTTTCTAAAAGGTAGTCACTATTTTTTTAAATGTAAAATTACTTCTAAAAAAACACAACAAATCTATACTATATATAATGAGGGGAGGGATGCCGATAGCCCCTCACGTGTCATGCTCTCTTAATCTCGCCCGCCATTGTTCACTGTTTTGGTCCCTCACTGCTCTACACACCGTCCACTACTCTACTACTCTAGAAAAGATGTCGCCGCCTACATACTAGTTCTCACTAAATTTGAAGGCTGCATCAGATCACACACGGTGGACATGTCAAGTTTTTTCTTCAAGAAGGGGAAAGGGGGGGGGGGGGGGGTTCCATGGAATGCGAGGTTGAGGCAGCATCTGTACTCACAAGGAGGACAAGGAATCTTCTATTGCTTTGCCGCACATCCAAGCGGCATGGGGCATCCACCAGGTGACCAAGTTGAGGGCAGAACCCACAAGCTCTTCCCATCGACTTCCTTCCATGCATCATCAACAGATTTAATGACCAACCACATTGGCCATACTTTTCATAGATTCAACAATGAAGCCAGATTGCTGGTAATATTCTTGGTTTCAAAATTCTCAAAGCAACTTTTGAATTACTAGAATGCTGAGAGAGAGAGAGAGAGAGAGAGAGAGAGAGAGAGAGAGAGAGAGAGAGAGAGAGAGAGAGAGAGAGAGAGAGAGAGAATTTGGTGAGGAACTTACAGGGGCGGCCTACAAGGTTAGTCATCTTGCATCACTAATTGCAAACACAATGAGACAATGTGCGCTATATGAGGACATCTTTGAGAGTTAATTTGCCTAAATAGATGTGATATATGGATGGTGTGAATCCTTGGGGTAATCTTACTGCAAGTATAATGACGTTTGCCCCAATTGTGGTATGGAAAACTCATGAGTTCTTTTTGTGACTCTAGATGTTCTCTAGACAAGTCAAGAAATTTATCAATGTTTTAAGGCTCTCTCCAAAAGGTGCTAAGTTGCAAGAATGGTAAGAATCAAAGCAAAGGTTTAACTTGGTAAGACGCATCAATATCACATATTTAGCATCAAGTGATGGATTGTACATGCAGAGACTTTTAGGGAAAACCATCTCCCAATGCAACACACAAAGAAAGAAAGCAAAAGCAAAAATGACAATATAGTGAAAGGATGTTGCTCAACTTCTACAATTGGTACAAGAAGATAGAGCTTTGGCAACGGTGAAAATTTTAAAAACTTACTGATTACTCTTGCTTTTACAAGATATTTGCTTGTTGTGTAAGAAATTCATCAAAGAAGCACAATCAAGTGTGGATGATGATCAAAGAATCCCAATGTTGTCCGTAAATATTTTTCGCTAATCAATCAACCAAAAAAACAAAAGCTTCAAAACACTCACATGTTTCTTCTTAATTTTTAGGTTTCTCTTGCAATAAAAGAAAAAATCGCAATTCAATCGTACGATCTTCTACAATCGTGTTGCGAGAAGCTGATTGAGGAAGTGCACACTCTTATAGAGGAGAGGTATCATTATATTTGCATAATTGCTTTCTAATATTGAGGGTGTTCCTAATGCTCACATGGAGAAGGTGCACCATTGGACTATGCAGAAGCAACACGAGAAAAATTACATGTAATCCCAAACAAGCTTAAGTTTGTAGTAAAGTAGACAGGGTTCTCACACGATCTTTCCCATATTTTTATCAACCTTTTCTCTATTTCACACCCATACACACCCACAAAAAAGAAAAAAAAGCATACATTGAAGAAAGTCAAGATCGCCACTTACGCACTCAGATAAAGATAATCAAACGACTTCTTTTAGTTTGCCATTGCTTTAGCTACACAAACTTTGAAAAAATATTTGTGATGCATAAGCCATGCCCATGCATTGCAAATTGCATCCCTAATTGTGTTGCTTATGCCACGAAACCGTAGTGATGCCAATTGCGACCAAATAATGTCACTTATGAGACATCCAATACTGTCCCTATGTAGTCACACTCATAGAAATGTGCATGCCTTGAGATTTTAAAAAAGACTTATTCATCTAATAATGTTTATTACTGACATACTAATAAAGGTGCACATTACAGGACATTGATACTAGTTATTTGGTGAATAGTTATATTGCATCAAATTTAGGTTGTGTTAAATGAGACATAGTCAAGTTATATTCTTGGAAGTTATTAAATAGTTGAATTATTTGCACATAGATACTGACTACATTGCTTTTAAAAAAAGAATTATCACAACAATTAACATTATTTGTGAGATTTGTCTGCTTTTATGCAAACATTTGTACACAACATGGGGGTCTCCAAGAAACTGCCACAAATTCTATAAATACACATTCACTTGGATCAAATGGTAGACTCAATGTGAACAAAACACCGGTCCATAATGTATTTTTGTCATTGACTAAAACCACAAAAATTTTGCCAAATTTTAGCCTTGTCTTGTAGAAACTTGGGAAAACAAGGTGAGGAACTCACAATGGCCAGCCTACAAGTTTAGTCATTTTGCAACCTAATCTCAAGAAACCTCAAAGATCAATCCGACGACTCTTGAACCCAAGACCTTATATATATATATATTGAGAGAGAGAGAGAGAGAGAGAGAGAGAGAGAGAGAGAGAGAGAGCTTTAGGGAAACAAGGTGAGGAACTCACAAGGGCCGGCCTACAAGTTTAGTCATCTTGCATCACTAACTGCTAACACCATGAGACAATGTGCACTGATGAGGACATCTTTGAGAGTTAATTTGCCTAAATAGATGTGTTATATGTGGATGATGTGAATTCTTGGGGGTAGTATAATAATTTGTGCCCCAATTGTAGTATGGAAAACTCACGAGTTCTTTATGTGATTGTAGATGTTTTCTAGACAAGTCAAGAAATTTGTCAATCTTTTAAGGCTCTCTCCGAAAGGTGCTAAATTGCAAGAATGGTAAGAATCATAGCAAAAGTTCTACTTGGTAAGATGCCTTATTATCACTTCATTATTTAGCATTAAGTGATGGATTGTACAGGCAGAGCCTTTTAGGGAAAAGCATCTCCCAATGCATCACACAAAGAAAGAAAACAGAAGCAAAAATGACAATATTGCGAAAGGATGTTGCTCAATTTCTACAATTGGGCCAAGAAGATAGAGCTTTGACAACGGTGAAAAAGTTAAAAACTTACTGATTACTCTTACTCTTACAAGTTAGTTGCTTGTCATGTAAAAAATTCATCACAAGAAGCTCAATAAAGTGTGGTGATGATCAAAATCCCTTACTTGTAATGAACTATTGTTTATAAATATGTTTTGGTAATCAATCAACCCCGAAATAAAAGTTTTCATAGACAAAATATTTTTCTTCTCATTTTTAGGTTTCTCTTGCGATAAAAGAAAAAAGCGCAATTGAATCGTATGATCTTCTACAATCGTACTGCGAGAAGTTGATTGGGGAAGTGCACACACTTATAGAGGAAAGGTATCATTATATTTGCATGCTTGCTTTCTAATATCAGGGTGTTCCTAATGCTCACATGGACAAGGTACACCATTGGATTATGGGAAGCAACAAGATGAAAATCACATGTAATCCCAAACAAGCATAAGTTTGTAGTAAAAGACGAGATCTTCTTTTGTTAAGAGGAACCAATCATGCCAATCGGACCCTCTAGTGATGAGATTAGCAAAGACATTGTGGGCTCATCTGCTAAAATGCAAGATAAACCAGAGTCACGTGGTTATCCCACTTTAGAGATGCCGAATGATGCTAGTCAGCCTCACTTGAAGAACTCAAGACCTTAAGCTCGATCTTGTCAACCATGTAACTCATGTTTCGGGTACCACAACAAGCACTATTAGTTTGCTTAAACGAAAGAAAAAGAAAAAGTGATTTTGACTTTCCTTCCTCTCGGTGTTATGTTCTTTGTGCATTGGCTTGGTGGTCAAGACGTACGTTGTGGCAAGGCTATCTCTTTGGTGGCAACCCTAAGACTTAGTCTCCCTCTACTGTTTTTTATCACAGGGTGACACTCTTTATCAACTGATGTATCTGGTGGGGTGTGTTTAGGATGTTGGTAGATGCCATGGCTCGAGAAGAGCATGGCTTACTTTATAACTCTTTTGGTTTTTTATACATTTATCACGAGTTGGGGGGGGGGGGGGGGACGGGATCTTTTTGTCAACATTTTCTCTATTTCACACCCACACACAAAAGAAAAAACAAAGCATACATAGTAGAAAGTCAAGACACCACTTACCCACTCAGAGATGAACGTCATCAAGGAGAATATAATTTTATGAAGAAGCATACAAGCGTAAGGGAATGATTTTTATTACTAAAGGAGAAGAGTACGGCCTCTTGATGATATTGTTGAAGTGAACCTCTTGTTTATGTTTAGAGAATGCCCAATTATTCTGAAAGAAGCAGTTGCAAGCTTGATCTACGCAACATCGAGGTGCACGGCAAGATTGACTGAGCTTTCCGAGTTGAGGATGCTCTTTATCACCCAATTTGGCAAGAAGTTCGTGGAGGCGGCGGCTAACAATGAGACGGATGGTGGTGTGAGCTCACAGGTACGCGGAGCACCAAGTTCCTTGCTATGGTCACCTCTTTCTAGATATTACATTTAGTGTACTTATTGTAGAGGTTACATTTATGTTAATGATGAAATGCATGGTAGTTGGTTGAGATATTATCCAGGCACAAACCCACTTTGGAATATAAGCTTGAGATCATGAAGGGCATTGCTTCCGACTTCAATGTGAATTGGAGACCAACACAAAGTCAGGTACAAACACACTACATTCAAATGTGGCTAGCTTTCCCTTTCAACCTAATTCCATTTTCATCCACTGCTAGCTAGTGTCGGTGTGATCCATACCATCTTGCTCTTTTATTTGGATGATGCATAGAGCATGCTCATTCCTTGGCAAGAGACCTTTGTAGCTTTTTCATTTTTGCTTGCAAATGATACCACTTTAGCCTAGCCCATCAATAATGGCATGTATCCTCTCGCTCTGTGTGCACCCGCGTACATGAATACCTGCATGTGTGCTTCTTGCAACTTGCAAGTCCATGAATGAACCAAAAAAAGATATTAACTGAATAAGTCTTAGATAATTGCAAAGTTATTTATTCTATGCCTAGATCGTACAACATTTAGAGAATATAGGGTATTCAAATGCTTGGGTTGGGCCTTTAAGACAAAGAAGAAGAACACTATATTGACTGATTTCAATCACTAGGACTTGATTTATGGATATGAAGCACCACAAAGTCCTCAAAAGAGAGCACCCCAAACTCCATTGTTTCTATGGTTGTTGCAGGCATAATAGAAAAGTCAGGGCTTCCTATATGTAAAAGCTTCAATGGATAAAAGGAAATTTACAGAAAGAGCTGCATCCACAACAAAGAAGAGGAAAATTTTGAAGACATTGATCGAAGAAAAAGAAAGAGGTCGTTAAAGCCAGCGCTTGTCATTCATGTCCTTTCTCTTATTACCAGCAAGAGTGGATCTTTAGCTTTAATACTAACTTTACTGGGAAATTAGAAGGGGGCATGTATTGGGTGCAATTTTTTTATAAGTTTTGTTCAAATGCCAAGAAAAGCAATACTTATTTCTCTTAACATTGATAAAACTTTTGAGGAAAGATATAAATTTAGGAGGGGGCATATGTGGTCCGACAAGATCAAAAAACAGAATTTAAGTCCATCTCTTAGAAGTCTTCTTCAATTGCAAAGAAAGAAAAAATAATCTCTACTTATTCTTTTAATATTTGACTAAACGTTCACTTGAACCTAGATCAATATAAAATTTCTATGGAGCTGTTAAGGAAAGCATTTACAAAATGAGAAGCATAACACTTATAGTAATACTTAGTTGAATTTCTCGTCAATGGTTATCACAAGAACGAACGCATCAAGCGAAGCGAATGTGTAGACTCATTTGAAAAAGAGGTTTACAATATTATGATAAAAAAAATATAGTCTTCTCAATAAAGGGAAACACATGAGTACACCAAATCTATTATTGGGTGCATGGTTAGTTTGTTGCTAAGGAAAGAGCCTCAAAGTGGCACACCAAAAAAAACGTATTATGCAGCCTTGGTTAAATGCTTAATAGATGCATATATATACAACAGGATAGCCTTGGTGTGAGTGATTTAAAGCATTCCTAATCACTCACAATTGAGACAAAATTAAATTGATAATTATATCGGATATACCCAAAACTCGATGTTATATTGATGCCATGTGTAGAACTTGTTTTAATAGTCATGTATACAATAAGAAACTTCTTACCATGTATTAATTTACACTATAACTACCTAGTTCTTTTACAAATGGATGTAAAACCCAAAGGATATGGGTCAATAGTGTTATGTAGGTGGTTGCCAACCATTGACTATATGCTCCGTTTCAAGCTTCACATGTCCCCACACCAAAAGAATTATAAACTAGGGAAAATTACCAAAGTACCCTTGTACTTTGTGGAAATTCTCAAAATACCCCATAAATTGCAAAAACTCCCAATGCATATTTCACCAAAAATTTCCAAAATATCTCTAAATACAAATTTTATTGCAACTCTTCATAGTATTTTAGATGGTATCAAGGGCTCTTTTGATGAAATCATTCGTCATCTTTGGACACATATGCCTCTATTTGTTAGCTCATTCATGAATACTTTTGTCTAAGACGCTAAAAGTTAGGTCTCCATACACTAGAATTTGCAATAACCGGGGCAGATTCATCCCAAAATGATGCAATGGTATGTTAGGAATTTTTGAAATTTGAGGCATATTTTGGGAACTTCAACCCTATAATAACAAAGAGCAAACATATGCGCATAAGTTCTGGTGCTCCAAACCATTAAAACAACAATCAATTCCGTGTCAATAAGATGTCCCAAGTCATTATGTCACCACCATATTTCTTGCAGTGACACATACACAAAATCCATTTTCTTGCAGTGACACATACACAAAATCCATCCCCTTCCAAAAGTATACCCACAAACTTTCTAGGGAAATGGCTTCAAACTGAGAGTGACCACTCTAACATTGCCTCTTTTAATTTAACTCGTGGTCGAGATCTAGTCTATCCTTGCCTTTGACAACAATCTGTAGATGGAGAGTCATGAAAAGGGAAAATTCTCTCTCTCTCTCTCTATGTGTGTGTGTGTGTGTGTGTGTGACTTCAACTTATATCTTATATTTATTCATTGCGTGGCTATGCTTTGGAAAAGAGAAGATACTTCCTTCTCTCTTGCAATACATAAGAGATATACTCTTTCCTCTTGAAGAGGTTTGGGGAGATTATATGTAGAGAGACATTTAGCAAAGACTCGTCATAGAGTGATGGGCATATAGACAAGAGATGGGAAAAAACATTCTAGCAAAGGAAGAAGGTGCCTTAATGTTTCTAGGATATTTTTTCCTAGATTGTCTATATGTATGGCAAGGCTTATCTTTGTTTTAGCACACTCGGTAGTAATACTTCTTGTTTTGTGTGCTCTTGGGATTCTCCTTCATCTTCTCCATCTTTGCGTGCATTCTTGTTGTAGACATACTTCCAACAAACTTTTCCTAGGTGACTCATACTTCTAAATGAAAATATCTCAAGAAAAGATGTGTTCACAGGGTTGTATTGAGCTCTCTAAGGCCATAAACGTATACCACACAAAATCTCTCTTTAAGGCACAAATTGACACTATGAGAACTGTCACGTGAACCAAAGATAGATATTCTAGATCAATGGTTAAATACACAAGGTGAGTATGCTTTATTTTAGAATTTGAAATTTTCCTTCCTAATTGTTTTATCATGTTCATACATTTAAGATTGTTTCTCTTCCTATAATTTATAGAGAAGTATACTTTGAGCACCATATTTAGAAAACATAAAGTGATTTTTTCAACATATTTTAAAGCCGATACTCATACTGACCAAAGCGGTCTCTTGACTTGACCAAAAAGTTATTTTATTTTGCCTTTTTTTAATTCTAGGGAGCCGAATGATTTTGCCTAAATTTTGTGAGGTACACGTAATATATCATTGTAAAATGATCCTCTTTGTTTTGGAGTATCGCCTTACCCTAAATGGATTGAAACAAATAAAAGGATTTCCTAGTGGCTCTAATGGCTTGAAAATGCTAGAGGAAAGAAAATTAAGGAAAAAAACACAAATGTATGAGGTGCATTCGACCATTTGTATCTATATGCACACAAAAAGTCTTTTGACTTTCCTTCTTCATTACACTTATTCATTATATGATAGGGAATCTTTAACACTAGTTTGGTAACAAAAAGGACACTTTAGTGTTCTTTTTTCATGAATTTAAATAAACTGGTACATGAAATTAAAAAAACAACTCAAGAAATGCATTTGAAAACTTATAAAATGCTATCCAAAATACCCATAGAAATTATAATCCATTACTTTTGTACACAACCTCAATAGTAACTACACGCATGAAAAGCACCTACACAAAACAACAATCTATGTTTCACTAAACCTTGTACTCTAGTCTAAGAAAAAAATGAGCATGGTGCATGCAATAAATCCATGGTAACTACTTATATCGTGTGACATTTTTGTGATTTTCATGTGGATTTTTTTGTGTGTGTGTGACTAGAATTAAATATAGAAAATCGTGTGGTCAAACATGCAACAATTACAAATTCAATTAAAGACCACATAAAACATTTAGTTCATCTAAATTTGCAATGTCTTCTAATGCACATATACTATATCTACGATTCCATTACTTAAGGTGATACTATTTGATGGTTATATAGGCCACATTTTAGTGATTTATATCATATCCCGAAAATTGTGCATGTTGTAATTCTCATTTTTTATTTAACAAATAATAGTGTTAAAATAAAGTCTACTTTTAGATTTTTCCATTTATCTCATTTATTTGTATACAAATACCTTATATTAGGGATTTATACACACACTTTCATTACTTTTTAATAGCAATGTGTTTTTTGTAAGAAATTACGCACTAGAAGTTTTTTAAAATGAGCTTAAATTACAAGATACATGTGATTTTGAAACCGTTAAAAATGGTTATTAGATGGGTATTAGCCTATAGATACATTATAGACCTTAGGTTTTTCCCCATAGCCTCATCATGTTAATGAAAGAGGTCTTGAAAGACCAAATTTTTCTCTTTTTTGGTGTTTTGAAGGTTTAGTTGTTTTTATTACAACAAAACTTTAATCTCATAACTGAGTTATGAACCTTGATTTCTCGGTATAATAAGTTTTTTCATATCCGACACCTTGAAATGTATGCAAAATCCTATTTTGGTCAGAAGTTATATTCAATTTATGAAAATTTTGTTAAAATTGTACTAAATCTTAAAACTTATCACCATAATCTTAATTTGGTATTAATTTTGGCAAAATTAAAATTTGGCTATGGTTTTCACCTCATAACTGACCTAAGGTATGAATGTGACCTATAAATATTTTTTTCTAGCTTCACCAAATAATCATGACAAGTTGTTAGAAAAACAGGACACTTTACTGTCTCAAGACACTTGAGTGTCCGATTACAGAACTAGTGTTAAGGATCTCTATATACTTCAAAGATCAAATGGCTTCAAAACTAAGTCTGTCATGCTCTTGGAGCAATACGAGGACTACATGCATATGCTCTGACACGATAAGAAAGGAAGGATCTAGAAGGTCCCCTACCAATCACTTAATTAGCAAAAGCGAGGGTTTGACTAAAAACAAGCGGACAATCTTGCACCATAAGCACTTAAAAACTGCATTAAAACCACTTTTAGCATCTCTCTCTCTCTCTCTCTCTCTCTCTCTCTCTCTCTCTCTCTCTTCCACCCCCAAAAGTAGAGGTAGCGTAAAAAGAAAACCCCTTTCTGTGTGCACACATGGGATGCATTAGAGGAGCCATGGTGAGCTTACAAGGTACTAGAAGCTCTCTAATACTCTTCCATCTCCTCTCTTTTGCTTTTAAGTTTATGTATCTACAATTTATGACAAATTGCTAGCCAAATTAGATTCCCTTCCATAGATGAAAAAGATTATGTACTTAGTTTCCAAATCTCACCTCACTCACTCTACAAGGTTTGAAACATGAATGCGAGGAGTATAAGTGGTATACGGTCATATGCGAGGTAGTAAACAAGCTTCATGGGGAGTCATGACCCAAGCTAAGCATAGCGGGGATATTTTAAATTTGGAACGTGCAAAATTGAAGTTCACTAATTTGATAACTAGTTTAATAATTAACTTCACTCCAAATTGGTACTAGATAGACTAAAATTAATCAAACTGCTCAAAAAAATCCATCTATAATAAAAAATACGAAAACACTTCTAATGTTACTATTTGGCCATATTTTTGTGGATTGCTCCATTTTGATCGTGATTTTGGCTTGAAAACACACCATACAAGTAAAAATTGCTATATTTTTTTGCCCTTTTTTTGGACATGTATGTACAATATATACTCACACCTAGGGGTTATCATATTTTGTTCCCCATTCATCTCGTTATTAGGGAATATCATCTAAATTTTTTTAGAAAAATTTACGCATTACCACACAATTACTTCAAAACATCGCCCTTTTTCTCTTCCATATTTTAACGCTTGGGTCCACATTCAGAATGTCTCCCCTCCTCCTTGCTCAAGTCCTCCGAGACAACAAAGTACAGTCTGGATTGTGCAATGTATGGGTTATAAAGTGGTGTCTATGCATAGCCCTGATTGGCTTTAAAATGCTATTGATGTCAATGCAAGTAAACACACTATGTTGTGCAAGAGGGGGTTTTTAAGTATTACACTCAAGGGTTCCCAATGGCAAGGTATCCTGTGGTTGAACTCTCTTGAAGAGTAAATCCTGTAGCAATTGAGCTCATTCTTTTATTGTGCGATATACACTATCCGCTGTATGATGATTGAAAGTCGTGGTCACAATTGTGTAGATGGTTTGAATTTTGGTACCCATTTGTACCTGATTGAGGTTGACTTTAGTTGCGGTGGAGTCTTTGGTACCCATACTTGGACTTGTCTACTTTGGAAATTTGGCCTTATGATCTTAGTTGTATAGTCCTTGTTTGGTTTCCATACCTATTTCATCTTTGGTAACTGTGGTTTTTGTTGAGAATGTAGATGTGATGAGTTTACCTTAGACTTGTTGGCGATGAAAAGCAACTTTTTAGGAATCCAAATTTGCTAAGGTCGGTTGATGAGTTGAATTTTGGGTATCCAAATTTGTGTGGTTCCGTGCATGATAGGTTGATGAGAAGAAGTCCTTAGTGAAGTAGTAGTTGTAATTGTGGCTGGTGACTCATGCTTCTTTAATTGGAAATCATCGAGAGCTTCTTTCCATTCCTCTTTGTTGTATGCAAATTGTATCTTTAGCTGTCCTCATTTAAGTTTGAGTTCCATAATTCTGGCATCCCAATCTTGGATTGCTTTGTAGGTTCCCATCCAAGGAACTCCTAATACTAGGTCTTCGTTCATATGTTCATCCAAAAGTATGCGGGCAAGAGAATCCATAAACCATGACATTCAAGTTGATTTTTCCTAGGGTTGGAGTGACTCTTTTGTTGATTTTTCCTAGGGTTGGAGTGACTCTTTTGTTGTAGACCTTCAAGTGGTTGCAAGAGAATCCATAAACCATGACATTCAAGTTGATTTTTCCTAGGGTTGGAGTGACTCTTTTGTTGTAGACCTTGCTCAAGTGGTTGAGTAGTTGCTTTGTGATATGTAGAATAGCTTACCACATTGACTATTGCTCCTGTATCTGCCAAAGCCTTTACTGTGTAATCATCTTTCAAATTCAGGGTGATTCTCATATCAAGACCATCCATCCACTCATCATCAGTCTCAACTTCATCTTCTTCTAGGGGTTGGATTTGGAGAGTATCGAGTGGTATAGCTTGAGGAACCTGTTGTCTTGCAATTTTTCGTTTTAAAACTTGAATGCGCACTTTTTCCTGGGCCTCCTCAATCACCTGTTGTCGTTTAAACTTCTTTCCTTGGCTACATGCATTCTTTGCAAAAGATCATTAGTCAAGGGAAGGTTATATTTTTGTAGTCAACATCGAATGATCCAATATTCCATAATTTTCCCATCTAAGGTGGCAAAAGAACCATTTTGGTGCTCAATTACCTCATTGAGGAAATGCGATCCGCGATCACTTACAAGATCAATATGAAGTTTGTACATTGTGAATATACATTTGTACGGGAACACAACAGTAGTTCTAGCATCGTTCTTCCTAGTGGACCGTGCCTCGGCCCATTTGGTCAAGTAATCTGTGGTCACAATAATATATTGCGCCTAAGTTTTGTATGTCGATGGTTGTATTGGACCCACAAAGTCTATATCCCACTTAGAAAATGTGTGTGCTCTCATCATAGGTCGCAGTGGCATACTATCAATTGTTGTTGGCATTTTTGCTCTTTGACATGCATCGCATTGTGAACAAATTTTTTCGCATTGGCAAACAAAGTTGTCCACTAGATGCCTGCCATCAATATAGCTTTGGTTGTGGTTTCATGAGAGAAATGACCCCCTGCTAGACCTCTGTGTGCTTGCTACAAGATAGGAAGATACTCCTCTTCATTGGTGCACAATCTTAGATGTCGATCTTTCCCTCATCGATAGAGCTGATTTCTAATCATTGTAAAGTTGGCTGCCTTAGCCTTTATTGTCCTTCTTTGTCTTTTACTCATGTTTTCTGGGAATATCCTCTTTGTCAGGTATTGTATTAGCTATCTACTCCATTGGTGTTATAAAAATCTAAAATAACGTGGCATGGGGTATGGCGGCTCCATCTTTACATTGAGAGCAATTATTCACATAATGATGAGCATCTCTCTTCATGGTAGGCCAAGAAACTCCCAACCAAGTTAACCATTGTAACCTTCCAGCCAGCAATTGAGATAGGACAGATTGCTCAATTAATCGTGGTGTACTAGGGATTGGTATTTTTGGGAATCTACCCGTGCTATGGTCATTAAGGACACAAGATCTTTCGACCATATTGGAACCATTTCTAGAGATAATAGATATGCATCTGGTAAGGCATTGTCTACCCCTTTAGGTGCTTCCCTAGTGGTGAGTCTTGACAAATGATTTGATCTTTGGTGTGTAGTGCCTTTTTTAACTACAATTGTGAAGTCAAATTCAAGGAAGATGATGAACCATCTTACTATCCTTCCTGTATTGCACGGTTTGTTCACCAAATAGAGTAAGGCTTGATGGTCGACAAAAAAGACAAACTTGTTAGTTAACAAGTAGTGTCAAAACTTCTTGACTAAATGCACCATATCAAGACCTTATCTTTCAGTGGTTGTATAGTTCTTTTCTGCTAGGTTTAATTGTCAACCAACATAGGAGATAGGAAAATCCATGGTTCCCTCTCTTGGTGGCTGAGCTAACATGTAGCCAATAGCAAAACTCAAAGCATCGACATGCACATGGAACACTTTGTTCCAGTCTGGAGCTTTCTGTATTGGTGTTTTGGTCAAAGATTTCTTAATATTTTGAAATGATTCCTCACATTCGTCAATCCATTCAAAGTGAGTAATAAGGCTATAAATGGGCCTAGCCATTACTACATACATGTAGATAAATCTAAGATAGTAACCACAATGTCCATACATGCTTGAAGTTATTTGATTGATATTGGTCTAGCCATTTTAGCAATCACTGCCACCTTTTCCATGTCTGTGGCTATACCATTTTTTGACACAATATGTCTAAGAATTTTTCCTTGTCTAACCATAAAAACCCATTTTTTAGAATTAAAAAAAACCCTATATAGACGGCATTTCTCAAAGACATATCATAAATATTCGAAGTCATTTTCTCGTTTTGTGGTGTGCACACAAAGATCATCCATGTATACTTCCAAGAAATTATGTAGATATTCCTTGTAAGCATGGCTCATCAACCTTTGGAATGTTGTTGGTGCATTGGTCAAACCAAAAGGCATGACTCGATAAGAAAAATCTCCCATTCCGTAGCAAAAGCCGTTTTATGTTGATCTTTGGGATCTATGGTCAATTGGTTGTATCCAGAGAAGCCATCTGAAAACCTGTAAGATTCTTTACCACCTACCGTTCTAGCACATGATCTGTGATAAGAAGAGGATAATTATCTCGTATAGTGGCGGTGTTCACCTTCGTGAGATGTACACACACTGTAAGTTTTTCATTCTTTTTAGGCACCACAACAATTGGTGATGCCCAATCAGTGTGTTTTATTTCATAGATGAACTAAGCCTCTTTGATTTTCTCAATCTCTTCCTTGATCTTTCTAACAAATGTCTCAGTATAGGTGTATGGTCTTTGTATGCTCGGCTTAGCATCATCTCTCATAGGGATAGTGTGCAGGGAGATGGAAGGATTCACCCTCTTGAGATATTTGTAAGACCATGCAAAGACATCCCTATATTCCTTTAACATTCTAATGAGAATCTCTTCTTCCTCTTGTGACAGATCCGTAGCTATGTATGCGGGGTTTGACTCTTCTCCAGGCTTTGCAAGGTCAATTCTCTCTTAGGCCCCTCATAAGATTTTCTCGGTTCTTTTGATTGTCACAAGGGTTGCTCTACAATTATCATACAATCTTGCAAAGTATAATTTTTATAATGAGATGGAACATTGATTTCTCCTGGTTTGTCAGTGTCTGATTCCATCTCCATGGTCCATACTTCTTTCAAAGTCCGTTTCAACTCTTTGTATTTTCTTTACATTCCATTTTTGTCATCAGAGGTTCTTTTCCTTTGGTCTTATCAGGCTTACGCTCCTTTGGTTTTGTTTGATTTTGGCACTCTGAATGTTTTATGTATGGATATCTTCCAGTTATCTTGTCTTTTTAACAATCCGCTGCATCTACTTTCATCAAGAATTGAGTTTTTTTTTCCAGTGCAGGTATTGTGATTTTCTTTCTTAAGTTTTTGTTTCGTTTCTTGTGATATCTTTGTTGGCGTCTTTGATGTTGGTTTGAAAACTAGAAAGTTTTTTCTTCTCCTCCCCTAAGTAGAAATTTGGCTCTTACATGCTCTTTATTTTAGTCTAATTCGTTTTCTTGTAATTGTTTCTTCTTCCAACTCATCCGTGGAATCATAGTAGTGATCAGAGAAGGCATGTTTCTCCTCGATCATTTTGATAAATACCATCTGGATTGGAACTAAATCATAGCCCTCTTTGTCACAAAAGTGCGTAGGTGTAGGTTCATTAACACACACATCCATTGTGGCCAAAATCACGGTCCACTCAAAAGGTTCGAACAAATGTTTAGGAAGGTTCAAGTACGTAATTTGCATCATTCACTTCCCTTTCTAAGATACAGTCTTTCCGTTGTAAACTACCCAATTCAAAAGCCCCGCACATCCAAATTAGAGTGTCTTTATGTATCCATGATGGCAGTTTAGTCTCCGTAGAGGTCTTAGAGTACAATTCCTATATAGGTGTCCTCAAGACATCCTTGTAAGAATGGTTTTTCAAGTTCACTCGAGTAATTGCCCCTACTTATTTCAAGTAGAGATAATCATTGCCCCAATCATGGACTGATGTATCTGTCTGATAAATGGTCTTCCCAAGATGATTTCATAGTTGAGTTTCTTTCCAAAGTCTACAATGGAAAAAGTGTGTTGGTAGTCAATCCCACAAGAGCTGACTATCACATTCTCTAGTAATCCTATTAGTTTCTCTATGTGTGCATTTGCCAATTGGAGTTTTATCCTTGTTTGCCTGATTGCTGGCTTTCCCTAGGCTTCCCAAATAGCTTTGCTCACTATGGCAATGCTTGCTCCACTGTCTAAAATAGACATGGTTGTTACATCCTTGTACTGTACTGGAAGAGTATTGTTTCCCTCGTTCCCTTCACAATAGTCCCCTACCTTGTGCATGGGCACAAAATTGACAAGTTTAGTCCGTGCCTCTTTGTTTTGCAATTTTTTCAAATTCATTTGAGATGCTCCCTTTAATCCCATCTTTTCCATGGTGGTTTGCAAATTTCCCCATAGGTGTGGTCATAATTTCAATAGCTCACCCAAAGTGATTGTGCATTGAATTGGTGTTGACATAATGGGATTGAAAATTAGCCACATCCAAGGTTTGTTTGGCCTATTTAGTTTCATTGTTTTGCAGTCCATTGATTTCTCTTCATTCTCACCTAGGTAAGAAGGTAATGTTCACAGCAATCCAACTTGTGTAGAGTCCAACTGCTCTGATCCCTATATCTCCATACAAGGACTATTCATCGAGTTCCATGGGTGGTCTATCAATCTGAAATTTTTCAAGTGGTGTTGATTTCAAAGTTAAGCTCATGTCTTTGCTTCTCTTACTCTTTCCCACAGGTGGTTTGGCCAATCTTCTTTGACTATAGGCAATCTATCCCATCCTTCTTCACTATCAAGAACTATCAGTGTAGGTGATTGTGTGTTATTGTTCTCCAAGGATTTCAATTCACCCTTTTCTTGAGCTTTTTCTCTAATGGCTTTTTGGTCTCAGGTTCTACTGGTTTTCCTATGATTTCTAACTGAGGTTTTCATTTTTCCAGCATGGCTTGCTTGATTTGCACCTGGTTTTTATAAGCTTCTAATTTAGTTGTTTCCATATTAGGTGATGGATAGTTTCTACATTTGTTTTCCAATGTTTGATTGGCTTTTAATCCAACTTGGAAAACTTTTAAGCTGCTTTGGTTAGTTTGTAAGTTTTATCGACCAGTACCAATCCAACCAATTTTGGTGTAGGTTCCCTAAAAATTTGTTGAAAGAGTCTGCATCTTTTCCTCAACCTCCTTCCGTATCTTCCTTCAACTTCCTTCCGTAGTTGAAAGAGTCTGTATCTTTTCCTCAACCTCCTTCCGTATCTTCCTTCAACTTCCTTCCGTAGTTTTTGTCTGTTGAGTTTGTATCATTTGTGTTTTTCTTCCTAGAAGTTTTTGGAGGACTTATTGGATTTGTCAGATCCACTTGCGTTTTTTTGTTTGATTCCATTGGCTTGTACTCTAGTCATCACTCAAACAGGAATTGTCGGTTCCCCTTCTGATGAACTACTAGGCACTACTTGAACTACATTTATAGTGGTTTTTCCTTTGTTTGTTGGATTCCTAGGGCAGTCTTCAGGAAAGTGTCCACCCTTGCATCCACAAGCTCCACAATATGCCTCTATTGGTCTTGCATTCTTATCTGGTTTAGGAAATTTTTTTTTTCCAATGGTCATCCGCTCCACAGTTATGGCAATTTCCAGTTTTTTAGTTGGGCATTGGCTTGAGCATAGGTGGTCTAGCTCCCAGATTTGCAATGAAGTAAACATGTGTTGTATCCCTGCAAGTGCTTGGTACATTGGTTCTACAGGGGCCAATGTCAGTTGATTATACCACTCCTCTTCTACCCTCATTGTTACCGAACTCATTTCAGGGTATGGAGTAATAGGTACTAGAGCATGTTCATCCACTTGTCCCTCAAGCAACATATACTTGACTGGTATAGCATTATTCCCTGGGAGTGGTGGTTGTTGGGCTAATACTGGCTATGGTCTCTCCATATTCATGGGTGATCTTTGCATTGGTCCCACATCTGATGAGTATCTATACATGGGATGTCCTTGTGGCCTCATTGGCACGTACTAGATATTTCATCATATTTAGGCTTGTAATAGCACTCGTTCATCTCGTGGTTTGTCCATTTTCCTTCAATGGTGCACCATTTTTGTTGTCTTTGTTGTCTCATAGGTTGTCCCTAATTTGGCATCCTCCGCATGTTGTTCATCATAGCATTCATGTGTTTAAGCATGTCCTCTATAGCATTGGTAGGTGCTGAACAGTTAGTACTACTTGTGCTAGGACAGTGGGTGTAGTTCGCTCTCTCTGTGTATCTTTAGCTTTGATTTCGTCATTGAAGAGCTCGTAATTATCACTCAAGTCGATTGCATCTAGACTCCATGCTTCCCAAGTCATGTGTTTCTTGCTATACAAAATAACATGCAAATTTTTGTTTAATAGCCATTCTAAAAACAATGAGACAAGTCTTTCCTTGGTTGGAATCTCCAACTCCGGACATTCATTTATGTATTGCCTCATCCACCGGCTCACGCTATCTCTGACAATTTCTCCTTGTTTCTCCAACTCCGGACATTCATTTATGTATTGCCTCATCCACTGGCTCACGCTATCTCTGACAGTTTCTCCTTGTTTTTATTTGAAACTATGTGTCACTGTACTATGCTTTATTTACATTTTAGAACAAGCAGCAATAAATCTCATTGCCAAAGTTGGTAAATCAATTATTGACCCAGGAGGTATGGTCTTAAAGTAGGTTAAAGCTTTGCCCTCTAAGGTCATCCCAAATCCCTCAAACTGTGTATGGAAGTTGGCTATGCGCTCAGCTCTCAAAACCTGTCTGATGGTCATACGGATCTGCTGATCCGCTGTACTTTTTCATCCATTTTTTAAAGTCTTCTGGTCTGACTCTATGGTTATGCTCATCACCTGTTCTCTCTCTTCTAGCCGGTGTTTCTCCCATTAGACCTTCAAACCAGCTGTTCTCGGTAGATGTGACTCATGTGGACCTCTCCTTGTCCTAGTGTCACCCACTCTTTCTCTACTGTAGGTGGTTTTTTCATTTCTACCCTTGGTCCCATCATTGAGGTGGTTGCCCCTGATTGTGCTTCCTCTTTGATAAAACATGCTATCATAGGCTCTATCACTTGGGCCTACATTCTGTTCAGTTTCATGCACTATTCATGTAATCGCTTCTCGGATTGAGTGTCCCTAGTACTTAGTCTATTCAATCTCCTTTGGATTCATCATAAAAAAATTATTGTTATAACAATCCCTAAAGAGATGGACCGGTAATTTTGTTAAGCCCTTTTCCTTGATCTTGAAAATATACACTATCTGTAGGGGTGTCAATTGTCTTGGTTTGGCATGGGTTGTCCAGATTAGGTTTGTGACATTGTTGGATTATCAACAATAGACTCCAAGCGTAGGGCTATCCGTGGGTATGAGTTTCAAAGTTTTGGTATCTATCAAGTCATATCCTTTTAATTTGAGTATAGAAGGTCCCTTTTTCATAGCCTTATAAGGAATTAGGGTATCAACCTCCAATCCCCACTTGTCTACTAAATTAGGATCCTGTATCTTGAGGTATTGCACTCTGTTTTGGTCCACATAGAAGTTGTCCGATTTGTTGGCCCTAACCTCTTCTTCAAACTCGACAGTATGGTCATCAATATTTACTAAAAACTCCTGATTAGGGTCTAGGTAAATTTGGGCTTTATACTTGTTGGTTTTGAAGAAGTTCAAGATATGCTTGAACTTGAGAGAGGTTGGCACCTCCTGATTGAGTTGAAAAGGAAGACATCTCGGTTGTTAGAACAAGTGTCGAGCACTTCTTCTTCAATAGTTTCTAATGGTCTCCCTTGGGTTACACTCTTTTCTGTGGACGCTCTACTCCTATTCTCCCCGAAGGTACCCAAGTTTCCCAAAACTCTACCAGATCTTAAGTTCATATATGGTCTCACACAACTTATTTAGATAGATACTTCAAACCTAGAAAGTTGTCCTTGGCTTTAGACTCAATGCTTCACTTCTTGTCTCGCCTTTTTTTGCAAAGTCGTAATTTCCTGCACACCAGCACTTCAAACCGTATATGATTCCATAATTTGTCAATCTAAAGTCACTAAATATCTAAAAATTTCTTTTCCTAAGCAATGGACACACCCAATATGCGCTAGCTATAAAAAATTGCTCTGGCTATCTTAGGCGCGCTTAAGATGGCTGCACCTTTTTGTGAGGGTAACTATAATTTTTATCACATAGATGGAGTCCCCATAGCTTGACAAAGACAATCCTAGTGTCAAAATGACAAATTGTCTTTCTGGTGAGAGGTTTATCTTCGGCGTGCATAAATTAAATTTTCATTGTTTCAGCTTGTTTTTTTACAATGTGACTTGGGTTGGTTTCTAATTGTGATTTCAAGCTTGTACAATGAATTTCACAAAGTTTGGACAGTTTACCAGTGTTTTGTCACCCTTTTTTATCTTGTAGTTTGGTTTTCCAATTTCTTGGTGGCTTTATCCTTACACAGCTCCAAATTTTACAATACTTGCTTAGGAGTTGTATCATGGTCTAAATAAACCCTGTTAGTTGAAATTTTAGCAAAATACTCAATCTAGAGAGATTTCTATCTTTGGCGCGCCTAAGATAAATATCTACCAGATTTTGACCTTTTTCGCCTTTTTCTTCTCAATTTGATTTTCCCACAAGTTTTAGGACTTATCCACACCCTGATTTCAAGTTTTAGACAAATTTGACTTTTCCTTGTTAATTTTTTCTAAAGTCTACGGTTTTTTTCAATTTTGGGCTTGGCCAAGTGATTTAATGATCTAAATGTTTCCAAATCAAAGGGAGTAGTCTAAAGTTGGTCTACCACTTTGCAAGTCTAGTTTTCTAGTATTAATCTCAAAAAATCTCTACCTATCTTTGGCACTCTTAAGATAGATTTGACATTTTTTATGGTTTTGTCAGTGCATCTCAAATTAGATGCAATCCTCATGGTCCTACTGAACATGAAAAAATAATACAAAATGTAAAAACTTCAACCCTCAATTTGAAATCCCTACTCTCGAATTAGGTGATACCCTTACCGATCACTAGCTCGTCTCAAGGACCCTCTACCTAATCCGTTCTACTAACTAAATCTCTCGAGGTCTTTACCGAGTATCCCTACTCTCAAGCACCTCTCAGTCGTGATAAAGTCCGAAACTAGAGGAAGTTATGGAAATTTCAAGTGAATATTTGGGTTTTTCTCTAGTCTAAGTCCAACCATGGTGCAAAAATGTCGGTCGGCTTCCAAGCCTCACCATTCTGAAGCTAGCAAAGCGAGAACCAGAGACATAAAAATTGTCAATCTGGGGTATGTAGCTGACCCGACTAGTGCATGGAGGCTATAAGAGATAGTTGATCTCTCAAAAAACCCAAGTCTAAGTGGTTTCTACCTAACTCGGTCTCAAGTGCATCAAAGCTTCTTTCCTTACCGCAACCTTATTCTGACAAGTTTGTGTAGCTACTAAACTCCGAATGCAACAAAACTTATTGTCTAGCATGAGCAGAGTATCCTTAACACTCTCATGTACTCAAATGTCATTTTTGAAACTTGAACATATATGCACACACAAGATAAACATCCTATTTTAGGTCAGTCAATTTCGGCATTCGAAGCACTCTATGGTTTCCTCTAGACGTGTTGTATCTATTCCTAAGGTCAAAAATTAGTTTTACTACGTATATTGTGCATATAGCTTGTAGATGGACACGACTAAAAACACACTTTTATCGCAAGAAAATTACGTTAAATAAAAAAGCTTTCACCTGTGAACGCATTGGTATGCTCCCAATAGCAACGCAACACCATACGAGAGAGACACAAAGAGTTGAAGAAACAGTAGACTCATAGTAAGCTTCTATAGCGTACACTCACTTTATTATCCAAAAACTTGGGTCAATAGTTACAAAAATTGGCTTTTATACCTTAGCCAAGGTTCAAAGAATGGATTCCTAGCTATTTGGGCTCAAAAACAAGTCTTAAAAACTGCATAAAGTTATAAACTTGGAAGCCCTTGGCCCCTTTAGATTCATTGGCAATCAATAATATTACAGCGACTTTTGGACTTTGTGAGATTTTTCATTAATACAATGGGGTTTAATACAATCAATTGGGATAAAAAATGATAGTGTTGTCTCTTTGATGCTCTTGTTTTGGCTTTGTTAACTGTGCAACTTAACATTCGACTCTCTCCCAATAGAAGAGGTAGAACTAGGATTATAGATTGTATTATGGACTCTTGAGATGAAATGGTTCATTCTTTGTAGGTAAAAATGCCTCTATTTGTGAGCTCTATGGATTTTTTTAAAAACCATACAGTTAAAGATAGATCTCTATTGTTGAAAAGAATAAACTATGCAAAAATTGGTAAAAGTAAATATTGGAAATTTATGAATTTTGAGGGGTATTTTGAAAAAGTTTAAGAGTATTTTGGTAATTTTTCCTTTTTTTTGTTGCTTTTACCAATTAAAATTTCTTTTGTTATTGGGAATATGCATATCCACGTAGAATTTATTTAGCATGTTATATAGATTCTAGTGCTTCGTTCGTATACATTAACCTATTTGTTGTATAAATAAATTGTACTACTATAATGTGTTGTTCATTTTGTGTGGTGGCACATTAAAAAATACTATCAGCTCTAGGTACAAAGCCATTGCGGGTGTCATAGTTTCCAAAACATAGTTGTACAAGCATATTTGGTTTAGTGGTAGTTGTTTTTGTAGGCTTGAGGTTTATTGTATATCGTCTAATATAGTGAGACAATCATTTTACAAGAAGCTTGCTTTATCATGTGTGACATGAGGCCTTCCAAATTTATGAAAAAACTTTATTGTTGTACTCATCTCCACTTGAACTTGTATAGCAAATTATGGTAGAGTATGATCTTCTTGAACTAATTCTAAGGAAATATTGTAATTATGTCGAGTACGTCTCACAACCGTTTTCTTCATTGATTTTTATAGGAATCACAGAAGATGCTTCTCTAAAAGTTTGGATAAAAGGTAAACCTAATTGAAAAGAAAGGGGGAGGGGGGGGCTTGGCATAATCGAGAAGCGGACTAATATTCTTTCTTGAGTTAACTCTAAAAGGTAAGCTAACAACTGTGCTTTTAATCATAATCATTTTCATTAAGTTTTCAATGTAATGTACAAAGATAGCTTGTTTTGACTCTGATATAATAACTTTTGTTTTAAAACAAACAGAATGGTAAGAGGCACGTGAACCAACAGCCATGCCCAAACATCATCAGCAACAAGGAAAACCACAGTTACATCACCATCAGTACAACATGCTCGGAGTAGTAGGAGAAAGAGGAAGTTTCACTCTAAAATTAGTAAAACACCATCTTTGGCACTTCAAATAAAGGCAACATTTCCCAAACCCTCACCTCCAACATCAACCACTCCAACATAGTCAATAGATGACAACAACAATGAGCAAACAAAGGAGATAGAAGCTACACAACCATCACAACCAAAAAGGTGTACCACTCTTTCATGGACATCTCAAGACATGGCCAAAGCTCTTCGTGCTCGTGACCAAGGTCTCTCACTGGACAAATGCTCCATGTTGTATGGGATGAGTAAGTCTACAATAATCAATTGGGAAGAAGGTCGAACCCAAAAGAAACGCCCTCCCACCATCCTCTTGAAAGAAGAAGAAGCTTTGATGCTAGAGTGGATATTCAAAAAGTCTCATTCAGGTTATGGGGTAGCTACAATAGATGTAAAGTTCAAAGTTGCAAAAAAAATTCAAACACGGGAAACACTCCTCACCAATGGCATTCCCACAAAGGAGTTGTTGGGATGGTTTCCAAAAGCGACATCCGAAGCTTGTATTTCGAGTTTGTGAAGGTTTGGATCAATCAAGAGCTAAAAGGTTTTGCCCTAATATAGTCAAAAGTCTCTATGAGAACTTAGAGAAGCTTTAGTCAGAAAGTAGCTATCCATCTACCAACATATGGAATGCTGATGAGACAGGATTTCAAGGATCACGAGATAGGGGAATGAAGATTCTCGCAAGGAAAGGTACACGATCAGTGTATGGCCTTACGTGTGACTCAAGGGAGTGGCTCACTGTCTTATGTTACATCAATGCAACCGGACAAGCCATTCCCTCTTTCTACATATTCAAGGGCAGTTGTATGATTGGCAACTACATCAAAGGCTGTGAAGAAGGCCCAGCCATGGAAATGCAAACGAAAGCATGGATGATTAGAGAATTATTTTAGGCTTGGATTGAGCATTTCAAAAAATGCATAGGTCAGGACGTGGGATTGCAAAATCAACATTTGATCATTTTAGAATGGTCATGGTAATCACATGTCACTGGCGGTTGTAAGCAAAGCCTATCATGCCGGCATCGACATTCTTACCTTACCAACCCACACTTCACACAAATTGCAACCATTGGATGACTCAGTTTTTAAGTCTTTGAAGGTAAATTTCCGAAAACAAAGACAAGCTTGGCAGCACCAGATAACTTCATCTCAGGCAAGCAAGAGAGAGCTTGCAGCCATTGCATCAAAAGCAATACAACTATCTTTGAATGAGCACAACATCAAGGCAGGCTTCAGGACAACAGGAATTTAACCTCTAGACAACATAGCCTACAAATTTGATGGCATGACATGCATGTACATTAGTACAAAGAGAGAAATGGCAAATGAGGAGGAAGCAATCGAGAAGGAAAATTTGTCTCATGTTCCAAATATGCCAATAAGGGAAGACATTGAAAAAGAAGCAATCTATGCTTTGAACATCATGGCGAACCAAGAACAGCTTGGTAGTGTTCAAGATGGAGGTGGTCAACATGAATACATTCAAGAAGGGTACAACTTACTCTAGCAAGCAGTAGTACTTCCATTTTGTAACTCCTGAAGTTTTAAAGCTGCAACTTACTCTAGCAAGTTTGTTGTTTTCTATCTCTTGAAGTTTTGAAGCTACATCCTACTCTAGCCTTGCATTTTTGTACCTTCTTCAGATATAAGATTTGCAATCTCATCTCCCAATCTAGAATCTTTTAAGTGTTGTTTAGAGACAAGAATACAATGTCAACAATGTCATAGTTTTTTAAATCAGTCAACAATTATCTTAAAGTTAATGCAAATAATATCATGCTTTCCATGGGAGTACAATTGCTGAGTGAGTGAGAATTCTTACTCACTTTGTCGATGTCATGATCACAGGTGTTACATGATTAATGATAATTGCGATAGCTTCTAGAGCACCTTGAACCTGCAAAAAAACGGGGCATGGGACAGAAAAAACAAATGTCAGAATTACTACATGGTCAAGTACCTAACAAGTGCAGAAATTGTTGAAGTTGCTGCTACATACCAGAGTAGATTGAGGCTCCAAAACATATGTGCATTGGTTTGAACGAATAGGACAAGCTAGAAAGCAAGGCATTGATACTCTTCTATACATGGAACAACTAGGATGTGGAGGAAGGGGCTGGAGAATTTTGTGGCTGTATCGAGTAGGTCTGTACAAGGCTTCATCATCAACAGGAGCAGGTCGTGACTCTGACAAGGGCACGAGCAGAAGTGAAGGGGCTTCACACCAAAATTGTCCAGTAGCCCTCACAGCTATGCCTCTAAGGAGCTTCTCCTTCCCTACCCTGGACTTATTGCTTGCAGTCCCCCTCTTTCAGTGATGCTTCAAATCCATAATCCCTCTCAATGCGGTGCAATTGAGGATGCAAAGCCATCTCAAGGCCATAAGGGCAGTAATACTAGACACGACCATCAATGAGTTGCAATCTTGGAGACAGACACATCACGAGGAATGTGCTAGACGATCAGTAGGTGAGGATAATTTTTGACTTGCCTGCAAGTTTGACTTTACAAGTGATGTCCTCATAATTGTATCCTCAATTTCCTGTGATCGCATAACTGCCTCAGCATCTTGAAATTCCTCATAACTCAAGTTGCAAGCCTTTGACATTAGATTTTCCATGAAAGCTGGGAGTGAACTTCTACAAAATCTTTGGCTTTTGTCATCCACTAACCTTGGAGAAGTACTCAAAATAGGAGCACAAAGAAATGACAGCCAAATGGGGAGAAAGACTCAAAACTAGAGATTTCAAGACACGCTCTGCTTCAAGAATTTTTTCACTTGTACATTCAACAACATCATTGATTGCATGTTCAGGTCCCTCTTGTCCTATACCCTCTGATTGTTCAAGTTTATTGGCAACAAGCTCCTCTTCAATATTTGCAAATATATGTTCTATCTTATTGATACAAGACTGCTCTCTGTCAACTTCAAGGCCCTTCCCAACTTCTAAAGGAGGTTGGGCATCATCATTTCTATTATTTAACTGGTCAAGATCTGGTCAATCTCTGGACGCTCAGTTTTGAGTCCCAAGGTGGTTTTGTCGGATACCTTATCTTTCACTCTCGTGTGCTTAGCAAACACGTACCAAGAGACATGATGGTCCTCTCACCCACTCCAACTTTTATTACATTAGTTTTTTAAAATGGAGAATTGCAAGGTCCAATTGGCATTGTTTTGGCACCAATTTACTTCCATATGTAGAGGGCCAAGTGGCATACTAGCCCATGTGTCCAAATGTAGTTTCTGATGAGTTTTAGACTAGTTACATGAGCCCTCATATTGGGCGTCTCTAAATTGGCACCTCTACCTTAGTTATTGTTTCTTTGTACTTGTATCATTTAATGTACCCCTTTATGAGCTATGTATAGTAGTGATAGTTTGAAGTGATATTTGGTACTGTGTATTGTATGTGTTCTCCAAGGTAACGTCTTCTTGTAAACATGGACGTGATATATATTGACTCATCATGAAGGCCTTCATGATTTGTAAAGGAATTTTTACAAAAGCTTGTAATTGGTATGGTATTGTGTTTATGCATTGGAAGGTTTGTGATGCATGATGCATTTGCAATGGGAGAATAAAATATGAAATATAATGCTTGTCAAATTGAAAATTGTGTTTATGAATTGGAAAGGTTGTGATGCATGATGCATTTGCAATGGGAGAATAAAATATAATGCTTGTCAAATTGAAATTTGTTGCATGTTAGAAACCTTCAAGTTTCTTTATTCTTATTAGTGCATTGTATTTTCTTGATTTATTTTTGTTGAATATTTTTTCCAATAAGCTAGTATAGTATTGTGAACTTTTATTAAGCAATGTACAATCATGAAGGTCTCACAATTTGTAAAGGATTTTTGGCAAAAGCACATTCGTTGTAGCTATGAATTGGAAAGTTTGTGATGCATGATGCATTCGCAATGGGACAATAGTATATAATGCTTGTTGAATTTAAAATTGTTGTAGGTTAACAAGTGTACTTTCAAGTTTCTTTATTCTTGTTAGTGTATTGCATTTTTAAAAAAATTATTTTGTTGAATATTTTTTGCGAGGGGTAGTAATAGTGAAATTTCATAAAGCACAAAGTACAATAGATAGCAACGGTGTAAGGATCAATGATGTATTGTGCCTTTGTGCTTGATGGCCATAATTAGCAATTGCTAGCGCAATTGACTGGTGTACATATCAAACAAAAAAATCTCTTTAAGAAAAGTGTTGATGGCTTCAAGCTTCTTTGTATAGGGCATGTGTATGTCTCATTGATGCGTAAGTGTTCAAGGAATTTACCAAAGGCACAATTATTTGTATCTTGGATGATTTTCAATGTAATCAAGTCTTTCTTTGTCGTGGGTAAGTTAATTTAGTAGCGCTAATATTTTTCTTGTTCTCATTGAAGGGTATATTTTGAAATCTTTTTTTTCTAGAGTTTTTTTTAATGATAGTGCGTGTATGTTTTGTAGATGCATAAATGTTCAAGGAATTTACTGAAAGTAAAACTATTTGTATCTTGGATGTAATCAAGTCTTTCTTTGTCGTGGGTAAGTCAACTTAGCGGTGCTAATATTTTTGTTCTCATTGAAGAGTACATTTTTAAAGCCTTTTCTTCTAGTAAATTTTTGAAACGATGGTGTGTTTGCATGTTCATGAAATTTGTTTCCAATAGTTTCTTCGTACATGATATATATTTGTCTATGAAGGAGATAACTTCTTTTGTTTTGCTATAAAAGGGGGCATCATGAATCCAAGCAGAGTGTGGCCACGTTTGGATTCACATGATTGAAATTCTATGACCAAAAAAAAAGTCCATGTCTTTGCAAACCAGGATCACTCTTCCTCTTATCTTAGTTAATGGCTAAGGTTTCTCATACAATGAAACCTTTGTTAGATTTAGCTTGCTTTATGCATAAAATCACCTTAGCATAGGTAACCAAGCATCATTTCTACATACTATTCAAACTAGAACACCACATTAGTAAATTTGGAAATTTCTCAATTTCCACTTTCAAAACAAGCTTAAGATTTGACCACATGGCCGAATCTTATCCAAAGTTTTGAGAGCATGGCTTGGAAGAGCTTTACAAGTACTACCTTGTGGAAGGTTTTGGTCTTAAAAAACATTTTGAGAGTTGTCCATATGGCCAAATCTTCAAGACATTGGTGATTCCCAAATTAGCCCTAAAGTCTCAAACTCTCTAATATGGTGTTCTAGCATGTTTATAACCAAAACTAAGGAAAACATTATTAACATGAGATGAAGTGTTACCATCTTTTGCTACTACTTGGAGACTGATGACCCAAGGAAATCATGAATTTTTCAAGTTTGATGCATTATGCCCATTGGTCTTGCAAGAGTCACTTTCCAAAAAAAACAAGACTAGGCAGCGTGCAGTTAAACAGGCTATTATTGCTTCTCAAAGAAAGGGTGGTAACAGCAATGCAACCACTTCTTATGGTTCTGCTGCGTGGGAAAACTTTTGTTCCTAATGCTTCTGCTGGCAGCAATTCGTCTGGAAAGGGCAAAAAGAAGATGCGTTGCCATTATTGTAAAGCTAATGATCACTTGATCAAGCAGTGTCCTAAGTTGAAGGCCAAAGAGGCTAAGAAGAAAGAGGGTGGTTCCACTACAAATGCTGGTTCCACAAATGCAGCCATTGTTGAGTCTTCTGAAAAAGAAGACTGTAATGCTGATGTTGATGCAGAATGGGCTTTTAGCGTAGAGTGCACTTACAATCCTGTTGTCCATGATGCATGCTTGTTAGTTGCTGCAGATTCACATGTGTGGTATTTTGATAGTGGTGCTACAAAGCACATTACCTCACATCGTGAATTATTCACCTCTCTCAAGTCTCTCCCTTATGGGAATTTAGTCACTTGTGCCAACAATGCCTCTTATCCGGTTCAAGGAGTTGGAAAGATTGTGCTTACTGCTGCAAATGGCAGTTCTTTCACACTTGTTGATGCACTTTATGTACCTAGGATCAAGAAGAATCTTTTGTCTGTATCTACACTTGCTAGAATTGGACTTGTAGTCAAATTTGCGGATGACAGATGTACAGTTCATGGTCTCAGTTCATGATCTCAGTTACTGTATCTGCACTTGCTAGACTTGGACTTGTAGTCAAATTTGTGGATGACAGATGTACATGTAGTTCATGACAGATGTACAGTTCATGATCTCAGTTTTGGTGACGAAATTGTTGCATCCGGGCTTTTGTGCTGTGGGCTGTATAAGCTCACCTTGTATGACAAGTGTGGACAAAATTTTGCAAATGCAGTTGCAGATTCAAGGGCTATTTCAGATGCAAAACTTTAGCATGCACGTTTTGGTCATCTGAATTTTGCCAGTTTGCTGCGTTTGTAGAAATATGATATGGTTGCTTCTTTGCCGCCTCTTGAAGCACCTCTCATACATGTTTGTCAAGGCTGTATTTTGGGTAAGATGCATCGTTCTAAGTTTCCAAAGGATGGTTCAGTTTGGGCCACATGTAGGTTGTAGCTTGTGCATAGTGATGTTTGTGGGCCCATGCAAACTCCTTCCTTGGGCAATTACCTTTACATTGTGACTTTCATTGATGATTACTCCAGGCATGCATGGGTATTTCTACTTAAAGCAAAGTCCAGAGTTTTTATGTGCTTCAAACAATTTCTGGCTATGGCTGAAAATGTCTCGAAATGTACTATGGGCACCCTTCGTTCCGATCGAGGGGGGGAGTATGTCTCATGAATTCAATGCATTTCTGGCTAGTCGTGGGATAAAACACCAATGTATAGTGCCTTATACACCTCACCAAAATGGTGTTGCTGAGAGAAAAAACAGGTCATTTACGGAAATGGCACGATGTATGGTCAAAAGTCAAGCTTTGCCGCAGTCTTTTTGGCTTGAGGCCATTATGTGTGCCACTTATGTACTAAATAGGTGTCCTACGAAAGCTTTGCAGTCTATTACTCCATATGAAGCATGGCATGATAGAAAGCCTTCTATTGAGCACATGCGTATTTTTGGCTGTTTGGTATATGCTTTGGTGCCACAAACACAGTGCAAAAAATTGGATGATAAGACTGTAAAATATATTTTTGTTGGTTATAGTGCTGAAAGCAAAGGTTACAGGTTGTATCATCCGCAAACAAAACAAATTTTGGTTTCACGGAATGTAGTGTTTGTGGAAGATTCTGTTCAGCCCTTGCTGTCATGTACCAGAGACAGTAATGTAAGCTCATAGGACATTTATGACACTTTGTTTCCTCTTTTCAGTGGTGGAAATACGAAGGTAAGTTACAATGAGGCAAATGTACAGCCTATGGAGGTTTTTGAAAATGTTACAGATCAGCCTATTATTACTGATGCAGATGTACATGATGTACTTGATGAGGAAAGGGCTGAAAATGAGGAGGCTAGAGGTATGCCAAAATGGCTGGTGCAAACTTTGCGTGACAGTAAATTGAATGCACCTTTGTCTAGCCGTACTCGTTCAGGCTCTCGCCATGCATCTTATGCATCAGATTGTTATGCTTTGGATGTGTCTAGCTGACATGATGTTGAGGAGCCTCTGTCTTTTGATGAAGCACAAAAATAAAAAAATTGGATGCTTGCCATGCAATCAGAATATGATGCACTTATAGAAAATGACACATGGGCTTTATGTGATTTGCCTCCTAGCAAAAAGGCCATTGGTACGAAGTGGGTTTACAAGTTGAAACGCAAGCCGGATGGTGAGATCGATCGCCATAAGGCTCGACTTGTTGCAAAGGGTTATGCACAACAAAAAGGCATAGATTATGAAGAGACATTTGCTCCCACTTGTCCTATGACTACCGTGTGTTTTCTATGTGCATTGGCAGCTCATTTTGGTTGGGATGTACATCAATCAGACATTGTTACTGCTTTCTTGAATGGTGACATATTTGAGGAAGTTTATGTAACGCAGCCTCGTGGTTTTGTCATGAAAGGACAAGAGGACAAAGTGTGCAAATGTAACAAGGCTTTGTATGGGTTGAAGCAATATCCTCGTGCTTGGTATGAGAAAGCTGACACTCATTTAGTCAATCAAGGCTTTTGTAACAGTTCAACAGAAATCACATTGTATGTAAAGCATGAGGGTGATGTACTTCTCATTGTGGTTCTTATGTAGATGATTTGCTGATATATGGACCAAATGAGAGACATATTGTTGAATTAAGGCTGATTTGAATGCTACTTTCAAGATGAAAGATTTGGGGTTGTTGCATCATTATTTGGGCATACAGTTTAAACATTGTGATGGTGGTATTGCCTTGTGTCAGAAAAGTTACATAGAGACATTGCTATGTAAGTTTGGACTTGAGGATTGCAAACCTATTGCCACTCCCATGGAAACAGGTTTGAAATTGAGTCTACATGATACTGGAGATCCTGCTGATGTCACTCTTTACCAAACTGCTGTTGGCTGCCTCATTTATGTATGCAACACGAGGCCAGATATTCAGTTTGCAGTCTCACAAGTCAACAGATTTATGCATAGCCTAGGGTCAAAGCATTGGCAGGCTATCAAGAGGATTTTTCGCTACCTTAGTGGCACTTTACATCTTGGCTTGTTTTATCCCAAGGGGAGATCATTGTCGCCAGATGTATATGCTTTTTTGGACTCAGATTGGGCTGGTTGTTTTGATACGCGAGTGTCCACAAGTGGTTTCTGTTTCATGCTTGGTAGTTCATGTATATCATGGTTGACCAAGGAGCAACCTACTGTGGCCACTTCGAGTTGTGAGGCTAAGTACAGGGCAGTCTTCACAGCTACGGTTGAGTGTGTATGGCTCAGATGCTTTATGACTGATTTGGGTGTTGGACAGGACACTGCTAACACTATCTACACTGACAGTCGAAGCGCATTGGCAGTTGCCAGGAACCCAGTTTTTCATGCTCGGACAAAGCACATTGAGGTGCATTACCACTATGTCAGGGAGAGGCTCTCAACAGGAGAGATCAGCTTGGCTTATGTGCCAACACAGGACAACCTTGCAGATCTTTTCACAAAGGCATTGTCTCATGAGAAGCTCAAAGCTTTCCACAAAGCTTTGGGCTTACTCCCCTTTGTGGACTGATCATGTCCTCAGGGCATGGCACTTCCCTTTACTCATGTGCCAGCTCTCGTTCACCGCATCACTCCAGGGGGGATTTGTTACCATATACATGCGGCAGTGATGTGTGTGAACACATCACTACCATATACATGTGGTAGTGATGTGTGTGAACAGACTAGGAGCGACGGGGCATTTTTTCTCTCTTTAGGAGGTTTTTTCCCCCGTGCATTGTATATGCGCCCATCACTCTAGGGCTATCTAACTTTCCATTGCACACTAAGTAACACACAATCTATTTTGTGCCTAGAGATTCCTTCGTCTTCTCCAAGCTGTGTGTGTTTCTTTGCAACCCTAATTCCAACAACAAGATTGAAGGTTTGATTTCGTAAGGCTCACCCCCTCAAAAGGCTTTTTATTTACTCATGATCTTGGAGCTCTTTACAACAAAGAAAATGTTGAGTATACATAGGACCATGGAGACTAAGATCTCTATAACTTAGTGGCTTCTTTGATCATCATTTGTCGTTCTCCTCCTCTTCAAAGCATCAATGAATGCTCACGTATATAGCATAGAAAAGGAGTGAAATCCATATGGCTTTGATCATGAGCTTGGCAAGAAGAAGCTCCATTGTATAGTACTAATATAGACTCCAAAATCCTATCAAATGATCTCTGTAATCTTAGAATTACCTCTTGGTTTCTTCTACAGAGTTGTAGAGCTAGAGATTTTGATTTTTTTTTTCATCCCGACCTTGTATGAGGGAGTTATGTCCAATTTAATAAAGACTTTTTTTTCTCCTCCCTTTTAAGAAATAATAACTTTGAGTTTCTAGGAGGAAATGTAGGTTTTGATAAAAGATAAATATGTCTGGAAGTACAAGAAACACAACCTCTCAAATGTCTCATAGGCTCAAAAAGTAAGGAAAACAATTAGTAGAAAACTAATTTTTTAAATAGTATAAGAGTAAACCCTATGGAGTAGGAGAAATGAAACCATGTAGCCCAACCAATCAAACAAGGTGAAATAAAGTTCACTATGGCCTACATAAGGCTATGAGAAGAATTTAATAGTAAAAAGTTTTTCTGTGAGAGAAAACAAGAAAGTGACACTAATTTTCTAAAGCATTTGTTACCATAATAAAATGTTATGTTTCTTGAAAAAAGTGTAACAATAAACTCTATATACAAGATATTCCAAAAACATGAAAAATAATGTCTGAAAAACCACTTGGAAGCATTGTAGCAAATTGAGAAAAAAAAAAGGTGGAATAAGACGAGAAGGATTGTGTGTGACCCAATATTCAATGGTCCTCTTTAAAGAGACTAGGACACAAATGTCAATACCTATCACAAAGGCTTATAAGAAATATTAGAAAATATTGTTTTACCATGTGGCACTAATTGGCAAGCTTTATCTGATAGTCCACAATTGCACCAAAAATTCAACGCTTTACAAGGGACTCCTTATGTAGTCCAAAAATAGAAAATGACACTAGTATTTTGAAATATGTGATATCACAATAAAATATTATGTTCTTGGAAAAAAATATAACAATGAACTATTTACATTACAATATATTTCAAAAGCATAAAAAATAATGTTTGACACAATACTCAATGTCCCTCTTTAAAAAGAGAGGTACACAAATGTTAACACCCTCTCGCAAGGGCCTAAAAAAAATCCTTTTTAAAAAAAGTTCATTATTATTAGCTTACCATGTTTTGCACTAATCCGCAAGCTTTATCCAATGGCCTAAAGATGCACCCAAAATCCAACCCTTTACTAAGGACTACTTATGCAGTGCAAAAAGGAAAAGATACATGAGGGTAATAATCATTAAGAGTTAGAAAATACAAACACTCTCCCTCTCAAATTTGATGCCAAACGATCAACTTTTCCTTGAGATTTGTGCAAAGCTATACAAATGAGGATAGGCATCATTTATGTGAAAATTTACTTTTTCCCTCTTCCCACATTGTGGCCATTTTGGTGAGTATCCCAACCATTAGACAAGTCAATCAAATGTGTTTATATTCCACATAGTTCCTAGATAATGCGAGAATAGGTTAAGTGGAGCCCTATCTAGCACTTCTAAACTAGAGCAAGGTGATAGGGGTGGTTCACACCTCTTATGGATGCTTACTTACCTACCTACTCCTAATGCAAAAAACTGAAAATTGTCATGTCAAAACATCAAATCCATATTGTTTTTCACACTTTTGACTCAATGATTATCTTTTTTCACCCAAGATTCTAAGAGATTATCCCGCAAGCCAATTCCTAATGTATAGGTCTTTGGATGATGCCCCAAATCCCTAAACATAGATAACCAAGCCAATGGTCATCTTTGTGCAAAAAGAAGGATAAGAAAAACAACTATGAGTATATGTTTTCTTTAGTTTAGACAACCATGTCCTTGAAAACATCACCAAATGTAAAATGGTGGTGCAATCTGCTCTAATCTTATTGTTGATTAGCGAGAACCTCACATTTATAATCAATACGAGGGACATATTAGACCTAGCTAGGGCATGGAGGCAACAAAGAAGTGCCAATTCCTTGAAAAAAGTCTCTATGTAAGCCAAAATCAAATACTCTCTCTCAAATGACCCAAAATAATCAAAGGCTAATCTATATTTGCGAGTCAATTTGTACCTTTTCATCGACCAAACGGAAATGAAACCAAACTTGTAGGGATGATCAAGGAGACTAGGACAGCCAATCTTATGGTCTCAAATTCTCCAAAATTAGGTGAATGGGCAATACTGATATTGACCCTAATTTAAAGGGTCAAAATCAATATTTAAGGTATTATATGGCTTAGGAATGATGAGAGATACTTTGTGTTGTTGACAATTTGCCAATCAGACACATAAATCTCAAGATACAACACAAAACAACTTGTAGGAACTTGTCCACATCCTCATCTAAATGACATTCAAGGTACCAACTAGGACTGAAACATGCATCAGCTCCCACACCAGTCCCCATACTTACCTCACAATATACTTATGTATGCAATCTTTCAGACATACTTTAGTCTTTTTGTAACTATTTTTACAGTGCTCATACAACCTTTTTGCATAGACAATTGCTACCACACACAACTTGCTCACCTTAAGCATACCACTAGCAGCCACTCATGTCACTCCCATTCCATGTCCCTTTGTCAAACTCATAGCCAAATTCCTCAAACTTTACACTTTATTCCAACATTACACTCCACTTTTCCTCTTTCTCTCTCTCTCTCTCTCTCTCTCTCTCTCTCTCTACAAGGTGTGTGATTAGTGTGTGTGCATACATAGTAGCATTGAGGGGATGGATCGGAATGGCCACACTAATGCGAAGTAGATATGTTAATTGCATGCTTCTGTAGTTGTGTGATTAGGAGTTGTGATTAGGGTGATTGATGTGAGAGGTTAATTTCAATCACATGATTGTGTGCAAAGTGATTAGTAAGTCGGGTTGCGTGGTTGATTAGAGCGAGCTCCTTCCATGGCTTCTCTCTATGATGGGTAGAAGGATCCCTTGAATCCTCTATTTTGATGCATCCTATGACGCTCGTACCTCCAAGTGCTAGCCAGGTTGCCAATCCACGGATTAATAATTTTGTGTGGGTTGTGATTAGGCCGTTTCTACAATGCCGTCCTACATTTTATGCCCTCTCTGGGTCTAATATGTCCCTTGTATTGATGATAAATGTGAGGTTCTTGCTAATTCTACAATAATATTAGAGAGAGTTGCATTTAACATTTGGTGCAGTTCCCAGGGATGTGGTTGCCTAGGCTAGAGAAAACATGTACTCGTAGTTTTTTGCCTTGAAAAACTTTCTCTAATTAATATTAGAGTAATCCTTCTTTTTGCACAAAGATGACCATTGGTTTGTTGATCTATGTTTAGGGATTTAGGTTATCATCCAAAGACCTATACATTATGAATTGGACCTATGGGATAATCTCTTACTCTTGGGTGACAAAAGCGGTATTCATTGAGTCAAAAGTGTGAAAAATAGTATGGATTTGATATTTGGACATGAAATTTTCATTTTTTTGCATTAGGAGTAGGGTAAGTAAGCATCCATTGTAGGTGTGAACCACTCTTGTCACCTTACACAAGTTTAAAAGGGTCGGATAGGACTCCACATAATCTATTCTAGTGCTAGCTAGGAACTATAGGGAATAAACACATTGAATGGCTTGTTTAATGATTGGGATACTCACCAAAATGGCCATAGAGTGTGGGAAGAAAAAAAAAAAAAAACGTAAGTGATACCAAGTCTTACCATACATTGAGCGACATTTTTTGAGCGAACCAAAATCTAAGTGAGTATTTATAACATGGGTCCATCTTTTTCTATGTGGTGCGGTGGAGGTAATTTCTCCAATTGAAAAAAACCAAGGGGAGCTTTCAAGAGAAATCCAAGTTTTTCCTTATTTTAACCTGTTTGGAAAAATGCATTTTTCTAGTCCTGCTCTCTCTCTCTCTCTCTCTCTCTCTCTCTCCCCCTTTTGTAGTAAAAAAATTCTTCTATGTTGGTGCATGAACGTAGACCTTTTGATGAAGATTTATTAAAAGCAAACATCAAAGATCTTTAAAATAGAAAGGGGTATTGACTTTTACATTTAGTATAGAGAGAGAGAGAGAGAGAGAGAGAGAGAGAGAGAGAGAAAAGAAAACTCTATTCACACTATCGATCTATTCTCAAACAAAGCTATCTATTTGTCATATTGATTCCAAAAGGAATCTTTCTAGTGGAAGAAAAAGTGCCTGCAATCAATTCCCATATCGCCTTTGCAACCCCACGCTTCTTTCTCACTCTCCACCATTTGTGTCTTGCATGTCTGAATCTCGCTACACCTCCCTCATATTATGAACAACTCCCATGTGGCTTGTGCATGCCCCCCCACAACGCATACTCTATCAAGACACAAACATGAGGTTTGAGAGGGAGCTTTGCAATACACCCTCGTGTTGGAAAGAGAAAAATGTGATTTTCCTACTTCTTGCACTGCACGACAAAGTCATTCACCCTATCCGCCGTAGAGAGGCTACAACACACCTTCATGAGGGCAACGCAAACAAAAAACATCTCTTCCGCCTCATGTTGGTCATTGGGCACAACAAAAATCTCCCTCTCTTTGTATGGAGATCCCAATGCACGGCATTGCCCCCTCTCTTTCTCTCTCCCCTTCAGACGGCACCTGTGTGTTTTCCCCCCTCAAACTCATAAAACCAACATAAGCATTCACTTTCCCTTTAAATGCATCTCAAAGAAAAACTTAACTTTTTGTTTCTCATTCACAATAATCAAGTGGGAATCTTTGTTGATGCTCCCTAATAAGACTAGAAAAAAACATTTTGCAAGGGTCCATTAATACCACCTACTCGGCCTAAATTCACTAGAATCCATTTATTTCTTAGGGATATTTGTAGGGAATCTACTAATTGCAAAGGAAAATTGTTTCACATGTCCACCATCACAGCCTCCTTGTCTGCATGTGCTCCGTGTTACGGCTTGGCTGCCTCCAACGTGTTCCTGCATCTACCTGTGCCCAGCCCATCTCTCTTTTGCTCTCCCTAACTCTATCCACAAGCAAGTCATAGATGGAATTGAAAGTAGAAAGGTAGCTACCATATCCTCCTCCTCTCTCTCTCTCTCTCTCTCTCTCTCTCTCTCTCTCTCTCTCTCTCTCTCTACAAAGACCTGCTTCCATTTCCGCGTCGTATCGGATTTCCCCACTCCCTTACGGACACTGAACAAAATTGTTTGAGAGGCAACTCTCTCTCTCTCTCTCTCTCTCTCTCTCTCTCTCTCTCTCTCTCTCCCCCCCCCCCCCCCCCCCCCCTTGGTTTGGTGTTTCTGTGCAATGTTGCATGCACATAATGAGGGAAACAACAGAGAGGGATTAGAGAGGTCTCCACATAAGTTGGAAGTTTTTGACATGCTTCAATAAGGGGAATCAATGCGGATTCTTGCATAGCTTGAGAAGCAAAAAGGGGAGATGGTGCATGAGAGAGAGAGAGAGAGAGAGAGAGAGAGAGAGAGAGAGAGAGAGAGAGTTTGTGGCTCCATGTAGGGCTTGCCCTACAAATGAGCATGATAGAGAGAGAAGTAGCACATGAAGAACCAAAGAAAAGTGAGCAAGATTGTGCTTAAATCTCTCTCTCTCTTCCATCTGTCCGTGTAGCTTTGCACATCCAAAAAATCTCTACCTTCTCACTCACACTTATCCCTTTCCTTTTTCTTTTTGCCCCTCCTCCTTAAAGGGCATCCTTGAGGATTACATTGGAGTGCCAAGCAGTGGAAATACATGTTTAGTGTGTTTAGGCCTTCCCTATGGCCATCAAATATAGCATTGTCCAATGGTTGATTATACATCAAGGCTTGCAGATAGGTATCAAAATTCAAAATCTTGGTATATATGCAAACATTTGCTTGAGATGTAACCATCAAGTGGAAAATGTTATTCACCTTTTCTTCGAGTTCCCAAAGACTTAGTCTGCTCCAACAAATTTCAAGCAATGTCCACCCTTACTCTTTCACTTGTAAATAAATCCTTTTGGGGGAATGCATTTTGACATGGAATAGTGTCAGATGTATTTTTCTATGCTTAGGTGACTAGGAACTCATTAGTTGTCAATAATAAGCAATAGGATCCTACACCCTTAATCAATTTTGACCTTGCTAGAGCTATCAAAAGACTACAATATCAGATCAAAGAAGCTCCATCATGTAATATGAAGGACACATAAATATATTTTAGGTGGCAACAATGCTATCCCTTTTAATTGAAAACTTCTTGAAAAAAAGAAGAAGTTAGGACCGTGTCCAATTGAACACCTTTAAATAGCTGGGCATACATATCAATGACTTTGTTTAAGTGTTTTTGAAGGATGTCAAGGTCGACCAAAAGATCTTTGATGGCATCCACAAGTTCACTTTCCCATTCATGAATTGGTTTGAGGAAAGCTTCAACATGCTCTAGCATCCCCTCTTCACATTTCTTCTCTTTTGCTAGCACAAATTTTTAAAGGTGATGAAATGCCCTTTTCTTCATATAGACCATGCATGCTGCCAAATCAAATTGATTCCACGGCCCACCACCTAAGGAGATCTACCTATGCATGCTAATTGTGGGTTAGGCCCTGCACTTTGGAGGGCCCTTTCATGAGTGGAGGAATGCTATCTATGTGTGCATCTCAAAACATGCCCGTGTGTATGTGCATGCATCCAATGCTATTCTTTTATGCACTACCTTGTTGTGCACAAACATCATAAAATATTCACATATCAACACCATTCTCATCACACATCTAGTGTACAAATGAGTGTATACCATCATTGCATTTGCACACCACAAGCAATTAGGCATGTATGTCTACTATGACTTGGCATTCACGCCCATCAATGTAAGAGGATTAGATAATGCTATCATTATCATTGTAAAACGTTCTTCATGAGCACCATTGTGCACTATCTACTATGATTTCTATGCCATATCTACCACCAAGGCATTAGTCACATATGATGAGTCACATATGACTATGGGAGATAACTCGTAGCATTGTTCAAAACCGTCCACTTATCTATGAACAACCATTTTCATTGATGTCCAATAAACCACTAACTGTTTAATCCTCTCAACAACTTGACCCTTTGCAAAATGCAAACCGATTACTAGCTTCTATGCTTGGCTCAAAGAAGAGTTTTGTTGTTGAGGTTCTATACATAGATTCCTAGTTCCACAAAGACTCCTATACAATCTTGTTGCAAACTAACTTGTACATTGTAGACTTTTCTATGGTTTTATGATTTATTGGGATAGAAATCCCCATGTCAAATTGTGCTATAATCATTAGAGTTGCAATATCCTCAAAAATCCTTGGTATCATCTCTAAAAAGAAAAGATAAGCATCTGGTAGATCAGCTGCTGCTGTAGACTCATTATTACCATTTGATTCAGCTTCTTCATCATTTCCTCATAATCAGATGTTGGAGGTCGAGGTGTAACTATTTTCCCCACTTGAGTAGGTGAAACAACTACTATCCTATCAATTTTAGCACCTTCAATAACCTCTTTTATGCCATAAATTTCACAATTGTAATGCAAGATTCCAAAGTTGTATATTTCATGCTAACAAGGTAACATGAAAAGTTTTCTTTATGAGCCCATCCAAGAATAAGGACCCCAATCTTTGTCTCTTGCTCTTGACATTTAGTTGTTACCATACATATGTGGTAGTGATGTGTGTGAACTACATGGCTGACAACAACATAGATGTATTCAAGATGTTTTCTTTTGAAGATAAATTGGATGGGACAAATACCCAATGTGGGCTTACATGATGCAACATGTTCTTGTGTTGAAGGGAGTTTGGAATGTTGTGCAGGGCATCGATGTACGTCTTGGTTCTGTGGATACACGAGATGTTGAGGATGTTGCAGGTTTTGGTGGCAAGGTTTCTTATGCTAGAGCTATTATGTCTATAGCTGAGTACGCTCGTTGGGATGTTAGAGATGCACAAGCTCATGCATTGATTGCATTATCTGTGAAGCACACTATTACTTCTCACATTCGGTTGGCTAAATGAGCTAAACCGGCTTAGGATATTCTGGCTGGTCTTTATGCAAGTTGCAATGAGGCAGTAAAGTTGCATGAGGAAGATGAAATGGATGCTTTACTTACTAGTATCAAGGATATTAATGAGCAACTTATTTTTACAGGCGAAGTCATTTCTCACAATTCCCTTGTGTAGTGTAACATTTTAATGGCCTATAATCTTATGTGTAGCGGAAATTAGCATGAACATAGTGGGCATTTCATTAGAATAAATTCCTAATGAGAATTACAAGAGTGCTTGGGTGGAGAGAGCAACAAAAAGCATAACACCTAGTTAGATAGCATCGACAATACTTTCAAAAGAGAGAGAAATTAAGCTATTGACAACAGTTGAGGACCGGATTTGCATGGAGCCGGTCCCCCCTCCAAAAGGCTTTGTATTATGGTTTCTCCCATCAAGAGAGACATTGTACAATACAATTCTTTGTGTTCCTTCAAGACTAGCCAGTGCAATGAAGATGGAAGCTTCATGCACCAAGAAAAACACTTAATCAAACACAACTTGAATTATCCCCGTTCTCAGACCCAAGACCTCACACACCTTCGAAGATGGTGAGAGCTAGCAGGGTATGAGAGTAGATTGAGAAGAAAAAGAAGTATCTTACGAGAAAGAAGTACATCTCCTCACATAATCACTCATATTAACATAGCTTAGCTTAGTAATTAGCTTGGTAGAGAAGATGAGCATGCATTGAAGCTTGGCTCTTGGTTGGATTTGCATCCACATGCCAAGAGAGTGTTGATGTAGGCTTCTATCTCACAAGCTTGGAGTAGGTGATGAGCTCTCCATTAAAGCTTGGGAGGAGATAGAGTATTTTCCCTTCACACATGGTCAAGTGTGAGAGTGTGTGTGTCCATGCCAAGCAAAAATCAGCCCCCCCTCTCTCTTGGGCGAGCCCTAGCTGCTAAATAAGTCTGGCCTTTGCCTCATTGGACCTCCCCAGGTCAAGCCAATAGGAATTAAGCAGCATAAGTGATAGCCTTTAGACATGTGTCCCCCTTTCCCCTTTTGTGAGAGTTTTAGGTAATTAAATAATTAAACTAAACTCTCATTGGACCCCTTTGCCTCCTGGCCAATAGGAATCAGGCAAGCCATGGGGCTCCTGAATGCTCATTGGACCCCTTGGGAGACTGCCCAATAGTCTTCTAGGAGACTTAATTCTCATTGGTTTCTTTTATTAAATGTTTTTAAATTAATTAAACTAGATTTACTCTAGCTTAATTCTCATTGGTCCACTTCAAGGGTCTTCCAATAGGAATTGGGCACACCTTGTGGGCATCTGGCCTAGGGAGCTGACATGTGTCCCTCATTCCCTTTGTGTAAAGGGAGCCTGTGTGTGTGTGTGTGTGTGGCTTTCTCTCTCATCCCCTAGCTTTGGGGCTCGCCCCCTCCCATGTAGGGATGTAGAAAGACTTTTTGGGCACACACTAAGCATCCAATTTTCCCTAGGGTTGACCTTTGGACACAACCTTTGAATTTTGGAACCTTAGCATTTTGGAAGTCTTAATGGGCTGAACCTTATGGTCTTTTTGGCCCATTGTTTCACATGGCTCTTTTGCAGATGGCCCCCCCTTTGGATCCCTATTTTCCCTCCTTTGGATCCCTACTGTGGCCGGTCTGCTAACTTAACCAATATTCTAGCTTTTTCTCCCTTGGCACTTCCCCACATTAAATGATCAGTTTAATATGAGAAAATCATTTAGGAGAATTAGATATTGATTATTATGACATTACCTCTCTCTTGAAATCATAGTCGTCCTCGACTATGGTGTAGAGAAGATAAAGCATATGCATGAGTCCTTTTCTTAGCGGGTAGAGGATCCCTATGTTACCCTACGACATCATTCCATAATGGATGACTAGTCCATTTGGCGCTTGAGAGCCTGAGGCTGCCGCAAGCATGTCTGCACATTAGTCCTATCAGTCTTCCATAGTAGAGTGACAAGCTCTACTTGGTGTTTGGGAGACGTCGTCTCCGCAAACTTGATCTAAGCATGCATAGTACTTCATTTTTGTGCACAAATAAAGAAAAAGAGAGTCTTATAAGACAAAAAAATTTTGTTCATTTTTAACATTTTGTACATTTGCTTACTCTTGGGAAGCATTGTAAGCATTGACAAGGTTTAGGTTATCCTTTAATTGTATGCCTTGCATCCATCTAGCATCTTCAAAAGGATAATTCTTAAACTTAATAAGATATCGTCGGATAGTCTTACCGCCTCTTAATACCTTGTCTTCATGTCGGAGAATGGACTCGGGCTGCAGCACCTCCTCGTGGTCCTCGATCTCCGGTGGGTCTTCAATAGTTGGTTCTTGAGGTGGCTCTCCTTTGTAAGGCTTTAATAGGCTCACATGAAAAGCATTGTGTATGAGCCAATGATTGGGCAACTTAAGTTGATAGGCCATCTCATTGATTGGCCTAAGAATCTGGAAGGGACCATAATACCTTTTTGCTAGTTTAGCATAGTACTTTTGGTGGCCCGTAGGATTCTTGCCCGTCGTGTGCCTTAATCGAGCCTTGGGAAACTTTAACAAGACCCAATCGTTTTCTTTAAAGGCTTGGGCTTTTCTGTGCTTGTCAGCAGCAGCCTTTTGCCTTTGCTGTGAGATAGAGATAGCATCCTTAATCTTTTGGAAAGATTCTTGTAGGTCTCGGCTATACTCATCTGCAGCGAAGATCTTCCCATGTACCTTAAGTAGCAAGGGACTTTTTGATCTTCCCTCAATTACCTCGAAAGGTGCTTTTCCTGTAGAAGTATGTACAGTGTTATTGTAAGCATACTCTACTAAGGGTAAGTACTTCTCCCATTGGGATCTTTGATCTACTTCCGTTACATAGGCTTTTAGTAGATCAAGAATGGTTAGGTTAGCTATTTCACTTTGGCCATCAGTTTGTGGATGATAGGCCGAAGAGAAGTTTAGCCTTGTTCCTAAATTCTCAAAGAGACCCTTCCAGAAATTACTGGTCATTCTAGGATCTCTATCCGACACTATGGACATTGGCAAGCCATGGTACTTGAAAATTTGTGAAATGAAGAGGGTTGCCATTTGATGGGCTTTGATAGTCTTTTTGACAGGTATAAAATGAGCTTGTTTACTGAACCTGTCTACTATCGTCCATATTCCCGTATTCCCATGGATAGACTTAGGCAATCCAAAGATAAAATCCATGGATATGCTCTCCCAAGGTGAATTAGGGATTGGCAATGGTTGAAGCAATCCAAGTTGCTTCCCTCTATCAAATTTTGTCTTTTGACATACCAGACATTTGGAAACATACTCGTGTATGTTCACTTTCATGGTAGGCCAATAGAAATATGTTTCAATTCCCTTTAGGGTAGACTGAATCCCTCATGCCCCGCATATGGGGGAGCATGAGATTCATACATTACTTTCTCACGTAGTGAGTTAGTAACGCATAGTCTATTGCCATAGAGAAGATAACCATCTTGTAAAGTAAATGGTTCTTCTTTCTTCCCTAATGCAAGGGCTGAAATCACATCTCTAAAATCGGGATCAATAGCATACTCATCTATCATTGAAGATAGATCATTGTGAGTTGCTATGGAAACCGCATTCACTCTCGGGCGTCTTGAGAGTGCATCGGATACTTGATTATGCTTGCCAGCAATGTGAGCAATATGAAAATGAAATTGCGAAAGAAAATTTGCCCACCTCATTTGTTTGTCGGAGAGCTTGGTCTGCGTCATGAAGTACTTAAGACTTTGGTGATCCGTTCGCAGAATGAAAGGAGTCCCCAATAAATAGTGCTTCCATGAGTCTAAGGCATGTAGAACTGCAAGGAGTTCTTTTTCGTATATGCCTAGAGCTTGCTCAACAGGGTCGAGCCTTCGACTCTCATAGCCTATGGCGTGCCCTTCTTGGAGCAAAACAGCCCCAAGGCAATCACCACAAGCATCACATTGGACCTCAAATGGTTTTGAGAGATCCGGTAGTGTAAGCACAGGTTGAGAGATAAGCTTTTCTTTAAGCTTTTCGAAAGCATTGTTCTCCTTAGCAGACCACGTATACCTAACATTTTTTTTTGTTAGGTCATGTAATGGTCCCGCAATTTGTGAGAACTTTTCTATGAAGCGTCTATAGTATGCACACATACCTATAAAGCTTCTTAGTTCATGAAGATTCCTTGGTTTAGGCCATCCTTTTATTACCTCTAACTTGGATGGATCCATTTGGATTCCATCTTGAGAGATAATGTGACCTAAATATTGAATCTCTTGCAAGAAAAATTCACTTTTCTTTCGATTAACATAAAGTTTATTCTCTCTTAAAACTTGAAATATTACCTGGAGGTGTTGCTTGTGTTCCTCCAATGAATTAGAGTAGATGATAATATCATCAAAGAACACTCCAGTGAAGGTTCGATGAGGCCTGAACAGCTTCTCCATCAAGCGGTTAAATGTGGCTGGTGCATTAGTCAAGCCAAAAGGCATGACAATGTATTCGTAAAGACCAAATGTAGTACGAAATGCGGTCTTTACAATGTCTTGATCAACTATCCTTATTTGATGATAGCCACTTTTTAGGTCAATCCTACTGAAGTAGGTCGATCCTTGTAGCTTATCAAATAGGTCTTCTACCCGTGGAACGGGAAACCTATTCTTGATAGTGATCCTATTTAGTGCTCTATAGTCGACACACATACGATATGTGCCGTCTTTCTTTTGCACTAATAGCACAGGTGAGCAAAATGGAGATGAGCTAGGCCTAACCATGCCCTTCTCAATTAACTCATGCACTTGCCGCATAATCTCCTCTTGTTGAGCTTGAGAAACTCTATAAGGAGGTTTGTTAGGCGGTGAACTTCCTGGAAGAAGTTCAATTGCATGGTCGTCATTACCTCGTTTAGGAGGTAGCTCACAAGGGATGTCGTCAATAAAGACATCTTGAAACCCCTTGAGAAAATTGGATAACTCTAATTCCTTTTGGTTGCTTTTATTTTCTTTTGCTAAAGCATTAGGTTCATTTTGAGAATCTTTAACAAAAATCATGTACACGGAAATAGAGCTCTTTATTGACTTGTTGAAAGCTGGTGTATATACAATGGGGATGGTGTTACCCATCTCCTTAGCATCTATATACATGTCCTTTTCCCTGAACTTAAAGGAGATTCTCCTTTCAGGAAATTTAACATCGGCAGCCAGGCGGTCAAACCATGGTGCCCCTAGGATTACATCCTCATGCTTGAGAGGAGAGATAAAGAAGTCCTCTTTGTCCACATAGCCTTGGACATGAAGCCTCAATTTCTCGATTAAGGGAGTGACTGAAGCTTCTTGCCCCTTGAAGGCACTGTCTGCGGGTAGGATATCTCCCATCTCGTAGGATTGTATGCCTAGCTTGGTGGCTAACTCCATAGATATGAAATTGTGAGTAGAACCAGGGTCAAAGAGAATAAAAGCATCATGTTCTCTTACCTTTCCCCAAGCATGGCATAGAGAGATCCTTTGTGGTGAGTTTGGTGAATCTCCTCCTCTTGGATTTCAACCAAAGAAGCTCTAGGAGGATCTTGGCGGTTGTTCTTTTGGGGACAAGCGCGGTACGCATGCCCTTGTTCGCCGCACTTGAAACACCGGTTATCTTTACGATAACGCTCAAGCTCTTCAGGAGAGAGTTTATTCTTTCCTTTGTAAACTCCCTTCTCTTTGGCTTTGTTGGAATTGCCCTTAGGAGACTTTTGGACATTGTCCTTCCCCTTAGGCTCATTGGAACCCTTGTTTTCCGGGGGCTTATTATTTCTTTTACCCCCCGTTTGGAAATTGATTCGCGAGGCCACCATAGTATGGTGTATTACCGCCGATATGGTACGTGGCCTTTGGGAGTTGACATACTCCGCCATTTCTTCGGTTAAGCCCGCACAAAATTGTTGCTTTTGCTCTCCAAAATCCAACTTTTTGAAGACAGTGGCTTTGAGTTGTAGGTCCCAAAACTTGTCTATATATTTGTGGATGGATTCATTTGGAGAGAGCTTTAAGCTTCGCCATTCGGTGAGTACTTTGTCTTTGGCATCGGTGGCCAAAAACTGCTTCATAATGGAAGCTCTTAAAGCCTTCCATGTTCGTGGAGCTTCACCGTTGGCTCGTAGGCTAGACCACCATTGTCTGGCGGACTTTTGAAAGTGCATAGCTACATGGCGTAGCTTTGAGGACTCCGTGAACCCCTCATCTCCAAACGCCGCATCGAATTGTGGATAAAGGCCAAAACTTTGTCTGTAGCACCAAAGGTGCCATCATAGGTAAGGAAAGAGATGCTCTTCCCTCCCTCTTTGAATTTCTTCAGCTTGGACGACCTCTTCCATGCGGCATAGGATTTCCTATGGCCTCTTCTTTTTGATGGTTCAAAAGTTGCACCATCACTTGCTTCAGAAGATGAAGAATTTGAAGAAGGTGGAGAAGAGGGTGACCTCTTTCTCGCCTTTTTCTTGTCTTGATCTTTGTCGTCTTCACCATAGCTTTCATAAGAGGAAGAGGATGAAGAAGATGGAGAAGAGGGTGTCCTCTTTCTCGCCTTTTTCTTCTCTTGCTTTTTATCATCCCTCTTTGAATTATGGCGTGGAGAAGAGTGTAATGGTCTTCTCCGCTTTGGTGGTGATGGAGAGCGTTTAGCCCGCCGTCTTCGTGGAGCCATCTCCGCCGAGGTGACGGGAGACTCGCTTCTTTCTCGTTCCTTCGGTGGAGGCTCTTGAGTTCTCCTTTGGGAAGGAGATGCATCATCAAGAAGTAAGTTCTTGAGCCCTTCATATGGATTCTCTTCTTCTTCCCGAATCGGAGAGAGACCTCTTTTGGTAGTCTCACAAGGAGGCTTCCTAGGTGTTCTCTCGTCATGGTGATGAGCTTGGAGAATCCCGTGAGCACGGAGCTGCCGTTGCACTTCACTTTGGAGAGATGGATTGCCCATGGCTTGTTGAAGCCTAGAAACAAGATAGTTAACAAGCATTGAAGCATCATTAGTAGCTTGCTCATGAGCAAAATCAAAGTTATCAACATTAATTTCACTCTCTTTACTATTGTCAGCCATTCTAACAACTTTTAGGTGTAAACTTTTTAGGTGTACTTTGGCACTTCAAGCCCTAGTTGCTACTCCTCTTTACCCCTTTAGAAAAAGCACTCAAGCTACTGTACCCGCGGCTCGAATACCATTAATTGCAAGGAATAGAAGAGAGGGTCTTTCGACACCAAAACAGCACCGGCTCCTGTCAAGCTTCTAATAGCTCAATAGTGGTTAAGCCGTAGGCAAGCCCCGTAGGACTCCACTATTAAGACCATAGCTCTCGACGGTGATGCCCCGTTAACTGCACAAAGGCAGGCGCACTGCAAGGCTGAAAAATCCCTATTCTACTTACTCACAGGCAATTAATAATACCAACCATTTGTAGCTAGCTTGAGGACCTCCCTTCTTGAGCAAGAAAAGAGAAACCTTGAGCTCTGATACCAATGTAACATTTTAATGGCCTATAATCTTATGTGTAGCGGAAATTAGCATGAACATAGTGGGCATTTCATTAGAATAAATTCCTAATGAGAATTACAAGAGTGCTTGGGTGGAGAGAGCAACAAAAAGCATAACACCTAGTTAGATAGCATCGACAATACTTTCAAAAGAGAGAGAAATTAAGCTATTGACAACAGTTGAGGACCGGATTTGCATGGAGCCGGTCCCCCCTCCAAAAGGCTTTGTATTATGGTTTCTCCCATCAAGAGAGACATTGTACAATACAATTCTTTGTGTTCCTTCAAGACTAGCCAGTGCAATGAAGATGGAAGCTTCATGCACCAAGCAAAACACTTAATCAAACACAACTTGAATTATCCCCGTTCTCAGACCCAAGACCTCACACACCTTCGAAGATGGTGAGAGCTAGCAGGGTATGAGAGTAGATTGAGAAGAAAAAGAAGTATCTTACGAGAAAGAAGTACATCTCCTCACATAATCACTCATATTAACATAGCTTAGCTTAGTAATTAGCTTGGTAGAGAAGATGAGCATGCATTGAAGCTTGGCTCTTGGTTGGATTTGCATCCACATGCCAAGAGAGTGTTGATGTAGGCTTCTATCTCACAAGCTTGGAGTAGGTGATGAGCTCTCCATTAAAGCTTGGGAGGAGATAGAGTATTTTCCCTTCACACATGGTCAAGTGTGAGAGTGTGTGTGTCCATGCCAAGCAAAAATCAGCCCCCCCTCTCTCTTGGGCGAGCCCTAGCTGCTAAATAAGTCTGGCCTTTGCCTCATTGGACCTCCCCAGGTCAAGCCAATAGGAATTAAGCAGCATAAGTGATAGCCTTTAGACATGTGTCCCCCTTTCCCCTTTTGTGAGAGTTTTAGGTAATTAAATAATTAAACTAAACTCTCATTGGACCCCTTTGCCTCCTGGCCAATAGGAATCAGGCAAGCCATGGGGCTCCTGAATGCTCATTGGACCCCTTGGGAGACTGCCCAATAGTCTTCTAGGAGACTTAATTCTCATTGGTTTCTTTTATTAAATGTTTTTAAATTAATTAAACTAGATTTACTCTAGCTTAATTCTCATTGGTCCACTTCAAGGGTCTTCCAATAGGAATTGGGCACACCTTGTGGGCATCTGGCCTAGGGAGCTGACATGTGTCCCTCATTCCCTTTGTGTAAAGGGAGCCTGTGTGTGTGTGTGTGGATTTCTCTCTCATCCCCTAGCTTTGGGGCTCGCCCCCTCCCATGTAGGGATGTAGAAAGACTTTTTGGGCACACACTAAGCATCCAATTTTCCCTAGGGTTGACCTTTGGACACAACCTTTGAATTTTGGAACCTTAGCATTTTGGAAGTCTTAATGGGCTGAACCTTATGGTCTTTTTGGCCCATTGTTTCACATGGCTCTTTTGCAGATGGCCCCCCCTTTGGATCCCTATTTTCCCTCCTTTGGATCCCTACTGTGGCCGGTCTGCTAACTTAACCAATATTCTAGCTTTTTCTCCCTTGGCACTTCCCCACATTAAATGATCAGTTTAATATGAGAAAATCATTTAGGAGAATTAGATATTGATTATTATGACATGTAGACTATTCTTGATGCTTTGCCATATTCTTACCAGACTTTTGTGAGTACTTGGAGAATATGGCAAGTATGTCTACATCTATGAACTTTTGCGAGTAATTATAAAAAATTACACATGGAATTTATGTGATTTTCCTCCTGGTAAAACAACCATTGGTACAAAGTGGGTTTACAAGTTGAAACGCAAGCCGGATGGTGAGATTGATCACTATAAGGATTGACTTGTTGCAAAAGGCTATGCACAACAAAAAGGCATAGATTATGAAGAGACTTTTTCTCCCACTTGTCGTATGACTACTGTGCATTTTCTTTGTGCAATGGCAGCTCTAGATGGGATGTACATTAATCAGACATTGTTACTGCTTTCTTGAATGGTGATATATTTGAGGAAGTTTATGTAATGTAGCCTCCCGGTTTTTCCAAGAAAGGACAAGAGGATAAACTGTGCAAATGTAAGAAATCTTTGTATGAGTTGAAGTAGTCTCCTCATGCTTGGTATGAGAAAGCTCACATTCATTTGGTTAAACGAGTCTTTTGTAACGATCCAACAAAAAGCACTTTGTATGTAAAGCATGAGGGTGATGTACTTATCAATGTTGTTCTATATGTGGATGATTTACTGATCTCACTGGTCCGAATAAGACACATATTGTAAAATTTAAGGCTGACTTGAATGCTACTTTGAGATGAAAGATTTGGGGTTGTTGCATCATTACTTGGGCATATAGTTTAAGTAGTGTGATGGTGGTATTGAGTTGTGTCAGAAAAGTCACATAGAGACATTGCTATGTAAGTTAGGACTTGAGATTGCAAGCCTAGTTCCACTCACATGGTAACAAGTTTGAAGTTGAGTCTTCATGATGCTAGTGATTTTTCCGATGTCATTCTTTACCAAACTAGATGCCTTATTTATGTATGCAATATGAGGTTGGATATTTAGTTTGAACTCTCACAAGTCAGCAAATTTATGCATAGCCTGGGGTCCAAGCATTGGTAGGTTGTCAAGCGGATCTTTCGCTACTTTAGTGGCACTTTACATCTTGGGTTGTTTTATCCCTGTCTCTGAATTTACATGCTTTTTTGAACTTAGATTGGGATGGTTGTTATGATATGCGAGTGTCCATGAGTGGTTTTTGTTTCATCTTGGACATCTCATGCATATCATGGTTGAGCAAGAATAAACCTATTCTGGCCACTTCTAGTTGTGAGGTTGAAGTCTTCACAGGTACGATTGAGTGTGTATAGCTCAGACGCCTTATGGATGATTTGGGTATTGGATAGGACACTGCCAACATCATTTACACTCACAATTAGAGCGCATTTGCAGTTGCAAGGAATCCAATTTTCCATGCTCTCACAAAGCACTTTGAGGTCCTTTACCACTATGTCAGTTGTCTCATGAGAAGTTTGAAGCTTTCAAGAAAGCTTTGCGCTTACAAATATATATATATATATATATATATATATATATATATATATATATATATATATATATATATTGTTCTCTTCTCTCTCCCTCTATTCCCGCCATCTCTCTCTATCCCTCTCCCTCCATTCCTCTATCTATCATCCTCTGACTCCATCTCTATCTCTCTCTATATATCTTTCTCTGTCTCTCTCTCTCTCTCTCTCTCTCTCTCTCTCTCTCTCTCTCTCTCTCTCTCTCTCATTTCCCCCATCTCTCTCTCTCTCTCTAGATCTCTCCCTTTGTTCCCTCTCTCTAACTCTAGCTCTTCTTCCTATTCATTTTTCTCTCTTTGTCTCTATCCCTCTTTACGGATTTCTATCTCTTTGTAAAATTTTCTAAATCATAAATGTATTATCCTAGTGAAAAATAGAAAAGTTGCAAGATCTAAGGAGGTTTTTAATGATGCAGTTTATTAGAGAGAGAGAGAGAGAGAGAGAGAGAGAGAGAGAGAGAGAGAGAGAGAGAGAGAGAGAGAGAGAGAGAGAGATAGAGAGGGGAACGAGATTTTTAATGGTGCAGTTCATTAGCTATGTTAATTAGCTAGATAGAGAGAGAGTGGGATGGAGGGAGGGTGAGAGAGAGTGAGACATTGTAATATACTTATGGGAAAATTACCAAAATACCCCTCTAACTTGTGGAAATTCCCAAAATACCCCTCAAATTTTAAAAATTCCCAAAATACTTCCAGTATTTTGTCATAAATTTCCAAAATGCCCTTCAAATTTTCCAAAATACCCTTGGTTGTGAGAGTAAATTTCTCCAAAATTGTGAGATAGAGAGAGGAGTTTTTTTTAAAAAAAGCACACGCTAACGCTCACTTGAGATTTTTGCAAGTAAGAGAGGGAGTGCGAGTGGGAGGTGCCTATATAATGGCATGGGGAGGTGACTATATGAAGGCATGGAAGGTGCCTATATACAGGCATGGGGAGCATTGATTGTAGGATATATCCAACAAGGTTAGGGTTAAGAAGCTCTACGTTGGTTTCAGCAAGTGCAAAGACAAGGCGAACACTTCTCATGGTGCAACAGGTCCTTGATGAACTTTGTGTTCGTACTATTGTCTCATGGAGTGCATTGATTGCAGGATGGGTAGTAAGCATGCCAAGTGCGTTGCACTTCTTAGAATTTCACACAGAGCAACACCAAGAAAGAAGTAATATCTTCTACAAAAGCAGATAGTGAGGGAAAGAGAATAAGTCTTCCTATTGTGAACTTACTTAAAGACTTTGCTACGAAGAAGGATTTGTACTAAGGCACTAGGAGACAATAGGACTAGGGTCAAAGAGCTTTGCGCTATTTTTAGTAGATGCAGCAAGAGGGCAGTGCACTTCTTAGAGTGCAACATGTCCTCGACAAGCTTCCTATCCGCAATGTTGTCTCATGGGCTGGATTGATTGTAAGATGGGTGATATGTATGTCAAGTGTGGTGGCCTTCTCAAAGGGCAGTATGTATGTCAAGTGCGATGCGCTTCTCAAGTGTGGTGAGGGCCAAGAAGCTATGAACTATTTTCAACAAATGCATAGAGGGCATCTCTCCAAATGCAATCACATACGCTTGCAACTTGAAGGAATGTGGCATTACACAAGATTTTGATATGGGAAAAATAATTCATGATGGTATTGTTAGTCATGTTGAAAGAAACCGTCGTGCTTAGCACTACCTTGGTCGCAAGGGTGTCTCTCAAGATGCATCCACATAGCACCCCTGGAGGTGGCGCTAGTGTACTAGTAGAGATATACTTATACTCAAGTGGTATGATCTTGTAATCAAGTGGACTTTTCTGTTCTTATAACCTTTTTGTAAAATGTGAGAGAGTAAAATGTGAGAGAGATATAGAGAGAACACAAGAGAGAGAGAGAGAGAGAGAGAGAGAGAGAGAGAGAGAGAGAGAGAGAGAGAGAGAGAGAGAGAGAGAGAGAGAGAGAGAGAGAGAGAGAGAGAGAGAGAGAGAGAGAGAGAGAGAGAGAGAGAGTTTCATGAACTTGCAATCACTATGGTTGCCCTTCTTGGTAGTTGAGCTTACCACTCGCAAATTCCCAACTCTAACATTGTGATTTGTTCTCTCTCCTCTAATCTCTCTCTCTCTCTCTCTCTCTCTCTCTCTCTCTCTCTCTCTCTCTCTCTCTCTCTCTCTCTCTCTCTCTCTCTCCCCCCCCCCCCTCTCCGTTGAGGACAGAATACTTGCTCTTGTGTTCGGTGACCAACATTTTGGGTTTGTGGATTTCTTTGAACACTTGTGTCGGATGTTTAGGGTGCTTTTAGTGAATGTCAGATGTTCTCTATGCTCTTCTTTGGTCTTATGCGGTGGAAACATGAGACCTCCAACCACCCAACGCTACTTTATAGTGATGTCTGTTTGATGGGACGGCACAATTTTGGGTGGCGGGCTGCAATTTCACACGAATTCCATGAAAAGAAGCACACCAAATGTCATTTATCAAAGCACAAAAGCAACAACCTTGCTTTACACGCTACTCACCATTAGATCATTGCTCTTTCAGTGTAGTAAATGAGGGTTACATGACCTTTCTCTAAGTCATTGTGGAGAATTTATATTAGAGAAATTACTAAAAAAAACAATTGCAGATGGAGCATGAAGGGTCTTACTGACAATCACACCTGTTGCAACATGCCAATTGAGGTCTATTTTTCTTTTGAATTGTTAAGTTCAGTGCTCCCTCCCCCCCTCTCCCCCCCAACCATGGATCCTTTAATAATGGAATTGTCTTTGGCTAACCACTACAATGGATCAAATGATGCATCAAAGAAGTTCTATCCAACACCATTTACCTAGATGCTCATATTTTTATTCTATTGTATTCCAAGGTGAAAAATATATTGCTTGTTTTGTAGAATCGGGAGTCATATAATGCTCTTGCATGTGAAACTTATACACTTGTCTTCGTATGTACTGTATCTTGTGTGAAAGCACATTGTTAGAAGTGCACATAAGACCTCCAACCACCTCCATGCCACTCTATAGTGGTGTCTGTTGGGCGACACAATTTTGGGTGACAGACTATGACATTCACTAGCATTTGGCAGAGGGAGATTTTCGCATAGCACTAGGAAATCCAGTACAAATTTAATAAAGAGACCTTTCTCAATAATTTTTCCCAGTGATCCATTTTCCATCAAAAGCTCCTTCCAAAAGCTCCCTCAACTCCCCTACTCTGTGGGTGGTAGTAATGTGTGTGAAACACACTAACTGCCGGGGCATTTTTTCCCTCACTAGGATGTTTTTCCCCGGTGCATTGTATGTACTCCCATCACTCTGGGGCTATTTTCTCTTTCCATTGTCCACTTTATCTTTCCTAAGTGTGTGAACACACTTAGGACCGCTAGGGCATTTTTTCCCTCACTAGGAGGTTTTTCCCCCGTGCATTGTATATACTCCCATCACTCTAGGGCTACTTTATCTTTTCAATCTGCACTAATAAATATTACTCTCTGGTGTGTGCCTTGAGCTTCCTTCATCTTCTCCAAGATGTGAGTGTTTCCCTGCAAACCTATTTCCAACACTAGCTATGTGATGTCTTAGGTGGCTAGCACAATATATAACCATCTCCCCTTTTTTTGTTTAATATTGTAGATTTGTCCTACAATACCTTGCTTGCTCCTAGTTGTGGAAAAGGCAACTATAATATCCTTGCAAGTGTTGAGAGATCTATTGCACTTCCATTTTGCAAGGTTTGAAACCATGTGAATGCTTTTCTTTCACAACCAAAGAACAATCTCTAACCATCTCCCCTTGTTTTTGTTTAATATGGTAGATTTGTCCTACAATATCTTGCTTGCTCCTAGTCTTGGAAAGGGCAACTACAAATCTCCTTGCAAGTGCTCAGAGATCTACTGCACTTCCATTTCCCAAGGTTTGAAACCATGTGAATGTTTTTCTTTTACAACCAAAGAACAACGAATGACAAGAACAGTAACAATCAAGAACAATAACAATAACAACAATCAAGAACATGGCAACAATGACAGCTACAAAGTCCAACAATTTGTAGTTTTTTGTGGGGAAAAATTTCTTCAAAATACCAACCAAAAACCATATGATTATATGTATAGCCTTATCTTGTGTGTCACCAACGAAGAGCAAGAATAGTAATAGTCAAGAACTAGAACAATAACAACAATCAAGAACATGGCAACAATGACAACTACAAAGTCCAACAATTTGTAGTTTTTTGTGGGGCAAAATTTCTTCAAAAGACCAACCAAAAACCATATGAATATATGTATAGCCTTATCTTGTGTGTCACCTCTTTGTGTAGGGGGAAACGTGCTCCTCAATCCTAGTGTGTGTAGGGAAGATTGTGAGTTCCTCCATCTATATATATGTGCTTAAAGGGAGGCTTTGTGTGCCTATGTATGATGTGCTATGGGAGGAAATTGTGTACCTCTCCTTGTGTGTTTTGAGGGAAGTAGTTTGTGTGAGTGCTATTATACAAGGGAAAGGTTGTTGAGTGTAGGCATGCTTGCACCTTTAACATGTGTGAACCCTCTCTCCATGTCATTAGTCTACGTGTCAATCCATAATGTGCAAATTCCATGTGAATCCTTGTGAGATCCTAGTCAACATCCTACGTGGAAAGTCAATCATGTGTAAATTTTATCAATAGCCACATAAAGTTCTTGCATATGTGACAAACCAATTCTCCTCTCTAGCTCTACAAAAAGATCTTGTGTGTGTATAAACCATGTTCATAATAAACTAGTATCTAATTTTTGTCAAGATTCTCTCTCTCTCTCTCTCTCTCTCTCTCTCACACACACACACACACACACACACACACACACACACACACACACACACACACACACACACACACACACACACACACACACACACACACACACACACACACACACACACAACATTCTTGCTTAGGTTGTGGTAGCATCTAATTAGTGTTCCGAATCACATGCATTACCTATGAATGGATCACTTGCATACTTGCCATAGCTATCAAGGCATATTTTTTGTAGAGTCGTTCTGTTTGGATGGACCAATGCTCCAAACACCTCTCAAAGATTCAAGAGTCATGCATTTAAAGAGAATCTAGATATTTTTGGAAGTATAGATAGGGGATCATGTTAATCACTTGAGAAAAGTATTTGAAAAGTGCAAATTATATAAGCATTGCTTCAACCTGGAGAAGCATGTATTTCATGGTGTGACAAGACAAACTTCTCATATATATAGTGTTTAAACATGGGATATCAATGGTGGATCTTGAAAAGATCATGCAATTACACAATTTTCTAGACCCACAAGAGCTACCTCAAACAACAAGCAAGAGTGAATGATCCATAGAATGAATGTGCAAGGGAAATATCCATCTAGTTCTCCAAGGTGACATAGAGTAAAGAAGACATAAGGCAATTAGCAATTTTAAAGTTTGATGATGACAATGAAATCATGCAACCACGCTTTTCCTCATCACATTGTATTTTCTACTTCATTTTTTATCAACACCATAGAGAGCAAGATAATTCAGAAAAAAATTACTTACAACATTACTTAGGAACCCAAATTTATACTAGCTAGCCATCTAAAAATTAAGAAAATCTAGTGACCAATTATCTTATAGAGATATTGTGGTTTGAGTTGTAAGCAAGAAAAAATGATTGCATATGATCTACATCCAATTTTTTTTCCATCATCAGTGTAAAGATAAATGAAGGCTATTTATCGGGTTGTCTAACTAGTAGCCTTTTCTAACACTTGCTATTGGATAGAGTTGTGCACACTTGGATATGTGAAGACTTTGTTTCTATCTAGGTAGGAAAAATGTTGACTTTCAATGCTCCAACCTGACCTTTCCACATCCTATTTTTGAATGGATTGATGCATGTAAGATTATATCTAGAGAACCTAGAACATCTTGTGTGTCTGTGTGTGTGTAGATTTTTTAACTTAAATAATAAGACATAATTGAACTTTAACATTCAAAAGACAATTGACTTCAGAGAGAGAGCAATGATAAGAACAAAGCTAAGTGAGGGGCAGAGATGCACCCTCACCTCTTAAATAGAAGGAGGATGAAGGCTGCCATCCAGGTGTAGCGTGCAGAGTAATGAGTGGAGCGATCCCGTCCTGGGGATTTGAGACAGTGAGGCCGCCCGTGATGCGGAATGCCAAGGTAAAACAACCACAGTGCCTTCACGGCCAGTTTACAAAAGGCGTTAAACCATTTTATTAGGCTTTTAGTACTACTTATGATTTATAAGGGCCATATCCCATGGTGGATATATATTAAAACTAGGAGGCATGTTTTAGTAGAAGCCAGGATGTCAATTCTTATATGCAAGTACTATTGTGTGTGTGTGTGTGTGTGTGTGTGTGTGTGTGTGTTTGTACCCGCCCTGTCCCAGGCACCAAACACAAAGGCTCGATAGTAGTCCCATTGTGAATGGGCCTACTACCTTATGAGAGTGATGAGAATTCTATGGTTGAAGTGTAACCTAGGCCAGTCATGCTGGGTAAGGGATTGTAGGATTTTATTGATTATTTCATTTCTATTAAAACCATTAAGGCAGTGTTTTCTTATTAATACCTTAATGTCCTCCCAGGCAAGGAGGTAAGTGGAAGAAAAGTAGATAATCAAGTAAAGTAGGCTGACACAAGTGCTAAGAGTCGCTTTGTGAGGCCTATAGCTATTCCTTTTAATGAAATCAACACAAAAAATAGCCTTAGGTTGTATCCAGTCGAGAAGTACATTATGGAAGAGACAGTGTACGTAGATGAAGTCTTCGTTTGGAGCTATTTTATTGAGAATCCGTCTTCCACAATGGATCGTAGTAACCTGGATGTTCATCAAGGATTACATTTCAAGAAAATTCATGATAGGGGAGTTTCTGCCTTTTCCCCTAGTGTAGCTATGAGACTTCCCTTGATTAGAGGAAGAGCTAGGTGTCAAAAAAGAAAGTAAAGGAGTTGGGAGTAGTAAGAGAGTTGGGTCTTTTCAGAGAAGGGGAATCATCCTCATCAATACATGGCTTGAGTAAGCTAGTGATGATTTTTACTTTTTTGTAATTAGCATAAGTGGTAAGATAGATCCCAGGTTCATCAGATTTTAGTTCCTTCAAGATATCCAACATTAGTCCCCGAAAGATATTAAAGGCAATCTAAGCAATTACAATTTTTTTGCTTGGCCACCCAACCACGAGAAAATCAGGGAGAGGTGAAAGTCCACGGGTTTTTCAGGGAAGAGTAGGTCAAGATGGTTGAGAATATACCAAATGGCATGATCAAACCACATGATGCTGGATTCGCACGAGGCTTTTGGGTCAAGAAATTTGCAGGCACATTTTACATATGGCCAAAAAAACGTTCCAAATGGATTCTGTGTAGAAATCCGGGTTGCTTTTGGCAAACTCCATGTTACCCTTTGTACGAAGTAGAGGCTAGTATTGGAATGGCATTTAGAATGGTCAATGAGATTCAGGTTGAAGGGGGCTTTTATGAGTTCCCCTTTGTCAAGGAACTGTCCACCTTTCAGGATCTTGAGTCTGCAGTCTTTGACAGTAGAGGCAGGGAGATTAGCAAGGTAAACCCAGGTTTCACTTAGAATAGGTGCTAAAATAGCTTTGTTGGGTAAGACCCAAATCTGATGGTCTACCCCGAAAGACTTGATTTCTATCTTCCTAACAGGGAAGAAAGGAAATACTTTAGAGATATTTGGTACCATTTCCAAGAGGTTAGAGTCATTGAGGGAGCAAAGATTACTCTAAAATTCTTTGATAGCTGCTAGAGTCGCACTATCCCTACAAAAGATACCACCAGTTTGAGGTATAGTAGGGGTAGTCGGGATACTAATAAAAGATGGATTGAGGCCGCATAGTTTCTTCAAAAAGTTAGATAGATCAGCCCCAGAAGAAGGGAATAGGGTGACCTCTTGTTGGTATTATAAAGAGAGTATGGGAAGTTGGGCAATGTATTGGGAGATCAAATTTACACCCTCCTTGGAATCCTTGTCTAAGGTAGCCAAAACTTTGACCCAATTATTAAAAGATAACATGTGTAAGATAGACATCTTTTTGTCTGAGTAAGAACCGAATCGTATATTAGTTGAGAAGCATCCAAGCTACTAATACATTTGAGGACAAGAGATGTAGCCACAGAGAGAGGTCCATAGGTCAATTCCAGTCCTTGCAAGAGAGCAAGGGTCTGCAATATATCAAAAAAGTTAGTGAGGTTGTGACTACTTGTTGTAGTAAGTAATACAATCCTTGGCCTTCCTAGCAAAGAAAGGTCGGGTTCTAACTGCTAGGGTGTTTTTAGGTTTATGATCTTTAAGGTGCAACTTAATCTGCTCAAGAATCTTTGTATGATTCTCAGGTTTGTGTTTAACCCTCATACGAGCGGTCATTCTAAAATGTTTGTGGTCCTGAAAGAAAATGTATAAACATAAAAAGGATTAGTTACAGTAGATTGGGCCTGCAAACCTTAATTGGAAAAGTCTAAGACTATAATAGCCGTGAGCAGGGAACTAGAAAAATACTCTATGAATGACCACCTAACACCAGTCAACCAATCAAAGGATTATAGACTGTGGGTCCATCCTAGAACTACGTTTCAGAATAAGTTTCCAACGCAGCATCCCAATTTTGCCATAAAAATGGAAAAACCTTATGTTTAGGATGTGTGTGTAGCTGTTTTATCATAATTAATAAGACATAGTTGAACTTTTACATTCAAAAGACAGATGGCTGTAGAATAATGGAAATGATAAGTACAAAAACAACTCAGTCTTAGAATTATCTTTGTACATTGTTTGTAAGAATGAAGCCTCATTCCAGTATACAGATAGCCAAAGTACTTCCCTTGCAATAGTGTATGTATAATCTTGTATTTGGACGACTGCTAAAAGCCAAAAAAACCTTCCAAGATAAGATAGAGTCCTTACCTGCATCCATCCAAACAAGACAACAATTATGTTAGCCTTGGATATGTTTTACAGGTATCAATGGAGTATACCAGTTGCTATCCATGTCCATCTTACAAACTTTTTTTTAACTTTACAAGCTTAGTCCATAGTATTTAAAAATGTTTTATTTTCTATAATAATAACTCCAAAGTTTCTAGAAAAATATATTATTCTAATTAGAAGTCCATCACCCCTTCTAATCCAAGTGTCCGAATCCCCCATCAATATTTTTATCAGTTTATAAGTTATCTTTCTAGACTAATCAAACTCCACCACATGAAGCTATAAAAGAATCTTTTAGAAAATTCCATTTATAGTTCTGGTCAGATACAATTTATGTTCATCATGGTACATGGAATCCAAAACATCCCCCAGTTTGTATATCACTCATATATCTTTTTAGCAAACCAAGTGGTAAGGAGCCTTTGCGGAATCAAGCCAGACCTCAATTCCAACGATGAAATTAAAAAACGAACAAATGTCATTATGTTCCTTGTTTCCAGTCTTACTCGTCATTGTGAATGTAAAAAAGTATTCTAATACCTTACCAAGACGACTAGTAGCAAAACAAACCCAATTTGCCCTAAGCCAAAACAGTGTGCGCGCTGTAACTAGTACTGAGTCTGAAACCAAAAAGTCCCTCGGTGTATACCTACCTTGATTAGTAGAGGTTCATTTGAATGAATATGGTGTTTAAGCAACAGGGGAATCCAAAAAAAACCTAATTATTGTTAAGAAATTACACCCGCCAAGTGAATGCAACAAATGTATTGCTATATCTCATCCAAACTACCAAGTTAATGAGTCGGTACAACATTGGTATGCAATCGGGCAACCACTGTAACATTTAATAGCCTAGTACCTTGTGTGTAGTGGAAAATAACATGAACATATTGAGCATTTAATTAGAATACATTCCTAATGAGATTAACAAGAGTGCTTGGGTGGAGAGAGCAAAAAAAAGCATAATACCTAGTTAGATAGCATGAACAATACTTCAAAAGAGAGAGAAATTAAGCAATTGACAACAGTTGAGGACCGGATTTGCATGAGCCAGTCCCCCCTCCAAAAGGCTTTGTATTATGGCTTCTCCCATCCAGAGAGACATTTTACAATACAATTCTTTGTGTTCCTTCAATACTAACTAGTGCAATGAAGATGGAAACTTCATGCACTAAACAAAACACTTATCAAACACAACATCAATTCTCTCACGGTCTCAGATCCAAGACCTCACACACATTCAAAGATGGTGAGAGCTAGTGGGGTATGAGAGTAGATTGAGAGGAAGAAGGAGTATTCTTACGAGAAAGATGTACATCTCCTCAAATAATCACTCATATTAGCATAGCTTAGCTTAGTAATTAGCATGGTAGAGGAGATGAGCATGCATTGAAGCGTGGCTCTTGGTTGGATTTGCATCACAAAGCCAAGAGTTGTTGGTGTAGGCCTCCCTTCTCACAAGCTTGGAGTAGGTGGTAAGCTTTCCATTAAAGCTTGAGAAGGAGAGAGAGTCTTCTTTGCTTCACACATGAGATTGTATTAGTGTGTGTGTGATAATGCCTTGCAAAAATCAGCCCCTCTCTCTCTTGGTCGACCCCCCTTGCTAAATGCTCATGCTACAGCCCTATTAGACCTCCCCAGGCCTAGCCAATGGAAATTAAGCAAAATAAGTGATAGTTTTCTGACATGTGTCCCCCTTTCCCCTTTTGTGAGAGATTTAGGTAATTATTTAATTGAACTAAACTCTCATTGGACCCCTTTGCCTCCTGGCCAATAGGAATCAGGCAAGCCATTGAGCTGCTGCATGCTCATTGGACCCCTTGGGAGACTGTCTAATAGTCTTCTAGAGAGCTTAATTCTTATTGGTTCTTTTATTAAGCGTTTTTAAATTAATTAAACTAGGTTTACTTTAGCTTAATTCTCATTGGTCCACCTCCAAGGCCATCCAATAGGAATTGAGTACACCTTGTGGGCATATGGGCTAGGGAGCTGACATGTGTCCCTCATTCCCTTTGTGTAAAGGGAGTTTGTGTGTGTGTGTGTGTGTGTGTGTGTGTGTGTGTGTGTGTGTGTGTGTGTCTCTCTCTCTCTCTCTCATCTCCTACTTCTAGAGCTCGCCCCTCCTATGTAGGTATGGTTGAAGACTTTTGGGACACACACAAAGCATCCAATTCCCTAGGCTTTTGACCTTTGGACAGAACCTTTGAATTTTGGAACCTTAGCATTTTGGAAGTCTTAATGGGCCGAACCTTAGGGTCTTTTAAGACCATTGGTGCACATTGCTCTTTTGCAGATGGCCCCCCTTTTGGATCCCTATTGTGGCTGGTCTGCTAGGTTAACCAATATTTTAGCTTTTTCTCCCCATATTAAATGATCAGTTTAACATGAGAAAATAATTTAGGAGAATTAGATATTGATTATTATGACAACCACCCCTACAAACCATAGCAAAAAGCAGTGTACAATAGGTCCAAAAGAACTCCTTATATTCACTTAGCCCACTTGATGGGCCTTACCAGGCATTTACGTGACAGTGATCCATTATGTCATGCTTATGTGACAGTATCAAGTCAATCCCAAAGCATTTTTTTCGGAAAAAAACTACACCTGCCCATGCAAATATTGCATTATCTCATCCAAACAACCAAGTAATGAACCGATACAGCATCGGTAAGCACCTGGGGCGAACACCCCTACAGTCCCAAGAAAAAACCACCAACATAAGTGCGTAGTATGTCAAAAAAACCCCCCCTTTAAAAAAAAAACACATAGACAACCCAAACGGTTTACCAGGCATTTGTGACAGTAGTCAATGTATCATTCTTAATCGGCAGTACCAAGTCAATCCCAAAGCTATTTCATGAATAGTGAGCACCTTTAGTATGTTAGGTCATTAACAACAGATTACTGTCTTGCCAAGCCAAGCGACAACAACGCCAAGTTTTTTTAGCTACCACATTGAATAACTAATGTACTGAGACAATACTTACCGACCAAACAACTTTGCACAAGCATTAGTGTGATGAGTAAAGAAACCCCACAATGAGCCATGTCATCAAGCTGATAGAGAAACACCATACTAGTTCTATTGTTAAAAACGATAAGTTTGCAGCGAAAAAATATGATAACTAAGCAGAGTAGCCAACCTGTGTAGTTTGTGTTGCAAGCTCCATATTTCAATGCAGTATAGAAAAACACAGTCCCTTACGATTTATGCAAGCAAAAAATACATACAAAGCTAAGTGAGGGGCAAAGATGCGCCCTCACTGTTGGACGGATATGCCGCGACGGACGTCAGCACAGCGAGAACTCACCTAGCATATAATGTCAGCTAAGGACGAAGCTCGACCCACAAGCGTGTGGAAGCAAGCATAAGGTGTCAACCTACACTCGACCGACTCCTAACTAATTCCTACAGAGGTCTCTACCAATTGTCTAAGTCACAGCCTTCAAAAGTGCATAAGAGGAAACTTCCTACAACGCTTTCTAGAGCCGAACACCCATCAAACAATCTTGAAACACCATAGAACTTGAAGGAGACCCTACTAATACCTATAGGTCGCTCTCCCTAAGGTCTGTGAACCAAAACCCCAACCCAAAACATCCGGTGCAAAATCACGTAGGATGTCTGGCCGAAATTTGTAGGTCTTCGTTTCCGAAATCTAAAGTGCCTAATGTGTAGCTCTACTCAATGTGAACGTGTGGATATGCAGTAATGCAAAATCGGACAACGTATGCTCACCCAATCACCAGATGAAGCTCGTAGAAGGATCTCGCAAAACCAGACCGTACACGCGCAGTGTAGGTATCGGCGCGTAGCCCTCGTCCGGGGCAACACGTTGCACTTCTCCGCACTCGATTCGGACCACCGGTGCACACGTAGCGTCAAGATGAAGCTCACTCTCTCTCTCTCTCTCTCTCTCTCTCTCTCTCTCTCTCTCTCTCTCTCTCTCTCTCTCTCTCTCTCTCTCTCTCGTACACAGTACGCTCACTCACACACTTCAAACTTGTTTTAAAAAATGACAAAGGGTTTTTTCATTAAGGTCAAAAAGTGGTATATATACCTTACAATTCTCAAACCCTAAAGTTCCAAAATCAACCAACTACTCCATCTATCTATCAAAACGGGGATACAATCTGGAAACTTCTGTAAGTCCCAATATTTACAAGGTGAAAAATCAGGTCTCCTCAATAAATGAATAATTACAAAAAATGATAATCCTCCGAGTAGTTAGTTTCCGTGGGTGTGTCCAGCTTCTAACACTCCCCTCCTCCTTGCTCATGTCATCCCCGACATGGCCGCTGATCCGCTTCTTCATTGTATGGTCTCACACATCTTGATTAGTGATTCGTATCTTGCATGCAGGTTCGTCATTGTTGGGCCGAAAATATCTGTGTTTATTGTGAAGAAGCCGGTGTAGAACGCTTCTTCAAAGGCCTGGAGGTGATAGGATGGTAGAAACATTATCCTTTGATACAACACATGTATCACCTCCTTGGAAGGCTAACCAGACAGATCATAAGCGCATCTGTAAGTATCTTGGAAGAAGAAAATACAGTCTATCACATGGCCTGGCTTGAATTTCTCAAATACTTCTAAGAGGGTTTTGCATATTTTCTTCATCATGATGCACGTAAGGTCAGGTGAGCCAGTGAAGAATTTGATGGCACCCGTTAGGGTTTTCACCATGTATTAGACACTTATTCTCTCACCTGCCTGCAAGCCTGGAAGCTTAGGGTAATTCAGCCATGTGGGTTGGCTCCTTTGCAAGATCTCCTGGGCTTTCCACGTCCTGATCCTTGGTAGAGGACAAAAGCTGAGGTTGTCTCTGATGTTTTTCGGTGCCTCTACCAAGTGGATTAGGTATTGTGGATACTTTGTGAGCCAAGCCTTCCTCCATTTTGGCTGAGAGTCAACAATTAGCCTGACCCCTTCTGGTTGTGAGGTATCTGCGTTGTAAAGTGGTACGGTTGGCTCTTCTCTTATCCGCTTGTTGATGGTGGCTGCTTCATATTTCAGCAATGGATATGGGAGAGAGGGTTGAAGCCATTCGCGCCTGAGGTTGCTGGCATCGATCTTCTGAATGGTCATGGACTTGAAAACCCTATGCTCGCACTCCAAGGCTTCCTTTGTTGTGTCTCTGATCTCCACCTCTATTGCTTTATGCAACTTTTCTTCCTCTTCTTGTGTTAGATCCTGTGGCTCTTGAGAGGATCCTTCTAGGATTTCCTCTTGCATAGGTGTGTCCACCGGATCTGTCACATTCTCTAAATCAATGCCCTCATTGGCTGCTGGCCCTGTGCCCTCTTGCTCTCCTGCTTGCTGTCCTCGCAGCTCCTCAATCTGCTTTAGGAGTTTTTGCTTTTCTGATTCAGTTTCTTCTCCCATATTCATGAGGAGGTCATTTAATTCGGCATTTATTCTCTGTGCCTCCTCGAGCTTTATTTTTATACTTTCTACTTCCTCTTGCAAGGCTTTTTGGTGTTCTTCCATTCTTGTTTGCATGACGATAGACCCTTCTGCCATCATCAATCTTTTCTTTTTCTCTAGAGTCAGCTCCTTCTGAAGTTCTTGCATCTGTTCTTCATAGAGTTGACTTTCCGTAGTGATGTGAGTCGAGCTAGTAGCTCTGACTCTGGCAGGGGATGCTCGCAGCCTCTAGATGGTCTGATCTTTCACTTTGAGTTGGTCCTTGAGCTCAAGGACCTCATCCTGGCTGGCTTCTTGATCTATCTCCGCCTTTTCTTTGGCGTTTCTCATGGTTTCGACTTCTTTAGACTCTTCCGCCAGTTGTAGGGTCAGGTTATCTCTCTCCCTCTCGGCATCTATCAGTGATTTGCTCAGCTGCTGACATTTCTCTTCAACTCCTTGCATTCTTTTTGTTGCTGCTTGATTTTCTTCCTCCATTGCCTGACATCTTTGCAGGGCCCTTGCTAGGCTGGCTTGTAGCTCAGCTTCTCTCTCTTTCTGCCTTTGGCTTTGTCCTTGTAGAGAATCTACTTCCAGCTTTATCTTTATTTCCGTGGCCTTGAGAGCTGCCATCTCACTTTCTGAAGCCATGGACTGCGCTCTCAACCTAGTTAGCTTCGTCATCACCACGTCCCAGTCGTTGGAGAGTGGGTGCAGATCCACTGTATCTGTGGAAATTTCTTTTAGTTCCACTAGCCTGATGCCTTGCATTTGTTCCTTAGGCCCTGTGCTTGCCAAGTCGAATGCGACTGTGGCAGCCTCTTCTTTTGTATATCCTGCAGCTAGCACGTCCAAAACTGTGTGATATGAATCATCCGATTCTTGTTGCTCACTTCAAGGCTTAGCCTCTTCCTTTGGCTTCGGCTCTTGGCTCTGCTCTTGCTTGGCCTCTTTCCGTTCTTCTGGTTTGTCTTCAGCCTCTTTATCTTCTTGTGGAGGTCTGCTAGGAGGTGGTGAGGGCGGTGGTGAGGGCTGTGGGCTGTGGGCTGGGTTTAGGGCTGGCCGGTAGAGATGTAGGCTTGCCTTTTAAATCTCTGTCTGCTTTAGTTTTTCTTTCTCTCTCTTGGCTCTCTTGCTCATCTAGCAATTTCTGCCGTATTTGCTCCACTTTCTCCTCTGTGAAAGGGACATGCGGTATATTCTCTGATGCGGCATCAAGAATCTCAAAATTCTTGATATAATCCTCGAATCTGTCCCTTTGCACTCTTTGGGATGATCCCGACATAGCTTCTATAGAAGGCTTCCAAAGTTCACTTAAATCACCTTTAAGGGCTCTCTCTGCTCTGAAGCTCTCCATCAGCCTCTCTAATCTTGCCGCTTTTTGTGACTTTGTTTCTTTCACCGGCACTTGGGAAAACTCTTTCTTCCCCTTCTTTTTCTCGGGCTGCTCTTCTAGAACAGGCTCTAGCCGTCTTTTCAGTCTTGTGGCAACCCTTGGTGCTCTTTGTGGCTCGTCCTCTTTGTCTTCTTTTAGCCTCAGCCAGTCGTTCTAAGACAGGGGTTCAAGCCACCTTCCTTTTGCATGCAGTGCCCATAAATCACCTTTGTGATTAGTTCTCTTGGCACAATATATGTCAGCTTCTTGTTACCCATCTTTACTAGGTTGTCATGTATATACGCCGCATAATTGATTATCTTTGGGGTGCCTTTCTTCATTGCCCAAGTGAATGTCGTGGAAATTGCACCTGGCGGCATTCTGTACTTCTGTGGACTCTTCGTACACATGTGAAAGTATTGGTTGTACAACTGGCTCATGATTGCCACCCTTGGGTTTGCAATATCTTCAAAGGTGTAGTTTCCTTTCTTCTCATTGTACACCTTGACCTCATCCCTTCTTTTAGTTACACTACCCCCCTTGTTGGAGAGGTCTAGTGCATCTGCTACAACCTGCTCAGTGATGATTATTTCTGTTTCTGTCCTGCCTTGTAAGTCTGTTACTTTGGCCACTCCATCTTCTTTGATGGTTGTCACGAATTCCCAGACTCTCTTTATGTCCACCCCTGCCGGTACTGCTTCAAAGTAGTTGTGGAGATCAATCTTCTCCAAGTACCCGGCCATCTTGCTTCTTCCGAACTCATTGAGTTCTTGCGGCAGCATTGGTAACTCGATCACATTGCCTTCAGTGTCTTTGAATACTCCTTGGTAGATATTTAGGTCGTTGGACTCTAACAGATCTTCTTGGATCCACGTGCTGGTGGGATTTAGTGTTCCTTCTGGTATGACGAAGGGCTCCACTTCTTCTAGGTAATCCTTGATGGTCATTCTTTTCTTCTTTGCCGGTGACTTCGCGGCTGCCATAGATCATGTTGCACTCAGTAGTCCGAAGTTAGCGTTTTTTCTATATTAGCTGAGAAATTGAGTTTTAAGTATCCAAATGACTTGAAAATTTAAAATAAAGCTTAAAAAGAACTTGTGAAGCTGTGCATGTTCTCACAATGCAATTCTAGCCAAAATTTTCCATTTAGACATCCTACGCATAGGATGTCTTTCTCATCAGAATTAGTTGATACTTGACGTGCTGGTAGTGCATGGCTCATGGACATGGCTATGTGCTTGCATTTGGATTTGGATATCAAAAAGTGGATTTTTGGGCTGATTCAGGCTTTAGGTCACAAATTGGGTAGAAAGTCCATAATAGGTAGCAATTGATGTCCAAATGGGTTGAAAATGGGTATATGGGCTCATTGCACCATGGTATTGGCTCCCATGATGTCACTTTTTGCATAGAAGGCCTAAATTATGCTGGAGACATCCTACGCGTAGGATGTCTATTTCATCAAAATGACATGAGATTTGTTTTGTGGGTAGTCCTTGGCCTATGGAACATGGCTATGCTCTTGGATTTGGATTTGGACAAGGATTGATGCTTGTAAGAGCCCGTGTGGTGTTTTTGGGCTCCAAAAGTGTATCTTGAAGGTGTTGGGGGTCAAGAATGATTAGAATGGCTTCAAACTTGATATATGAGCTCTTGATGATGAGGTGATTGGATGTGGAATGAACAAACATCCTCTGTAGGCCAAAAAAGTAAAATAGACATCCTACGCGTAGGATGTCTACTTCACTAATTTTTGCTTCTGACCACACAGATTGGTTGGTGATGTGTTGGTGAATGTGTTGTGCAAGTTTCATGTGATTTGGACAAGATTTGGTAGGTCTATGGCCCATTATTGCCTCTATGCCCTAACTTTGTGTTTTTTCATGCAGATGAGGTCAATTTTGGTCCAAATGTGATGAGACTTGGTGGATAGCATGTAAAGGTCATTTAGAAAATGTGTATGATGAAAAATGTTGGAGTCTGTGCCCAGAAATGCGCTTGAGACATCCTACGCGTAGGAGCGCGTAGGATGTCTCCTGATGATTTTTTCATTGTTTGTGCTCCTAGTGCTTGCCCTTGGTCCCCATGAGTCCCTTTTAAGCCTAATTTCAACCAAAAAGTCAAATGGATAGAGAATAACTCCCTGTGTGGACTTCAGAGCCTCCGAGCCGTTTTCTGCCTTTCGAAGTGCTTTTTGGCGATGTAATTTCTTGATGTTGGTCTCCATAGCTTTCCGATCCCCTGGGGATCCTTGCCGTATGGTTTTTGTCGACTTTGGCTTCACCGGAGCTTCATTTGGCAATTTGTCGCTCTAGAAACACCCGTGGTTGCGTTTACGTACCTTTGATGATTTGTGGTGGTCTACCACCATACGACTTGGTTGTTGATGGTCTAGGAAAGCCGCTCGTGAAGTTTGGTGTCAAACGGGCATGCGGTTTGGCCGTAAGAGCAATTTGACGCTTTGTGTGTCTGATGACGTTCTGAAGTTTTAGTGCCGCTTTGGGTCACTTGTTGGTCATGCGGGTCACATAGACTTGTCGAGCATGTCGAGATGCTCCTACCCATAAATTTTGGTAGCATTTGGTCGCCTTTTTGCCGATTTCCCATTTGGTGGCCTCTTGCGGGATTCTAGGAATTAGGGTTTTTCTCGATGGTTTTCTACTGCCTTTTAACATCCAGGACTGGTCTCCTTTGCTAGGGTAAGCTGTCGATGAAGTCTTGTTGCTTTTGGGTTAGCCGTTAGGTCGCCGTCTCTACTTGTAGGTGTCTACCGGCTGCTTTGTGTGTAAACCCTACGCTAGCTTTCGCGACAAAATGACAAACATGCGCGAAAAGCTCAAGGTGGTGAGCCTACCTCTTATGTCTGGAGCTCGTCGGGTAGTCGTGCGCGTCGTAGAAGCTGCTGGAAGGTCTGTCCGCTCTAGGTGGCAGAAGCTCTCTCCACAAAGTCAATAGTGAAAATGAGCTAAAAATGAGGTGAAAATTTCTTATAATGGAGGTCCCCGAACCACTTTTCATGAAATTTGACATGTGCTCCTATCTTCTTGCGAGATGCGGTTAAGGCTCAAAAATTTCTTGATTTGGCATTTCGGTCAAAACCACACGCTTTCCGCTCCAGTCTCATAATTGCACCCCCACTGTACCATAGGTTTTCCTATAGTCACTTATCATCCCCATATTTTTTGTTTTTCATTACGACCGTTTTTCACCTGCTTTTTGTATTTTTGAAGTTTTTCTATCGAAAATTAGCAAAATTAAAAGGAAAATAGCAAATCAAACCCAAAAAATCCCCAAAAATCATAATAAATCACAAACATCACCGCAAAACATATATACACTCACATGCAATTTTTATGGCCGGATTTCTACGTTTTACCAATATTTTGCCCGAAAAATGGCTATTTCTACTTATATACACACACCTAGGGGCTTGATTTGGCGCTTGGCCCCATATACCTATAGATACATGCTGTATAAGGGCATCTATACTTGGGTTAGTCCAAAAAAATTCGCAATCAAACAACAGCCCTTAAAATAGTCAAAAATCATGCCCTTTTTTTTGCTCTTTCTGCTGTTGGTTCCTCCCCCCCTCCAAGCCGGAGTCCTCCCGGACGACAATGTATCGCCGCGGAGTATGTGCCGTGCATAGTTGAAAAATTTGTGCTAATGCTTGGCCGGTTAATGTGGCCCTATTTTATGCATACTCGGTTAATGCATGGAAAAATTAATGTTGTGCAAGAGAAGGGAATAAGCAAGATGCTTATTGGCATTCGCCATCGAGGTTTCCTATTTTCTTTGCAAGTAACATCTGTAACTCTACTGCTCGCTGTTTAATTGTCTTGCAAAAGGCAATCGCTTTGCCGCTTCTGTTGATATAGATGTAGCTGTTTCTATGGAGATGATTGGCTTGGCCGGAATGGTCATGGGCCGTATTGCCTTTGCTTTCCATTGGTATTTTTCTTTTGCCGGTTTTTGTAGATGTTTGGCTACTTCCTTTGTTGCCACTGTTTGGTTGTTGATTGGCATCCACATAAGTCGGCTATCCTTTTTCAAATGCAGTTATCTTCCTTCCGTCGTTGCTTGTACTGAAGGGAGTTCCTTTTGATTTTGTTTTGGTATCCAAATGCGAGTGACATTTGGATTATGTCTGAGCATTTTCTTTGGGATCCATATCTGTTTTATGCCCTTGGTTTTTGGTTGAACTATCTGCTTCGGTTGAATTCTTTCGTTGCATTGTTGTTTGTCTGCCATGTCATTTCTATCCTTCCACATCCATACTTGTTTCCCTTGTTTTGGTAACCTAGATCTTTGCATTGCGGCCGGTGACTTCGTATGTCTGTAATTAGCATGGTTGGCTTTTACCTGTCTGTTGGTTTCGGGTATCATGTTGTTCTTTGGTGGCATTCTTGCTTTTGGCTCTTTTTCCAATGATTACATGGCTTGCAGCTGATGATTCCGGTATTTTTGAGCAAAGGCTATCACCTGTTGTTCATGTGCATGCTGAATTTTGACTACCTTTGCATTCCAATCTATCTGCACATTGTACTCTTTTTGCCAAGGTTGCCCCAACATCATTGGGTGTTGTGTGCTGTCGTCCGCCACCACATAGAATTTGTGTGGGTAAATATATTGATGTATTTGTACATGCAATATAATCCATCCCAATGTTTTCAACGGGTGTGATGTACTACTTTCCAGCACTTGAGGAGTAGGATGAAGTTGACCTGTGGATTTGAGCTGTTGGTATAATCCGTAAGAGATACAATTTGCTTGAGCTCCAGAATCAAGCAATGCCGTTGATTCAACTTGATTGCTGACCACTTTGACTGCAATTATTGGCTCCACTGTGTCTTCATCCAACTGCGTCAGTTGAATGGCATTGATTCGCAATGGTGCTCCACTTTGTTGTTGTTGTCGCAGAAGTATTCTTTTTGCAATGCGTGCTTTTGCTTGTGCTTAAGCTTCTTCTCACGCTCTCTGTTTTTCCTTCATCCGTTGTTTTCCTTGATGAATTTGTTGGAGCATATCCTGTGTTAGTAGTAGATGATATTTTTTCAGTCAACATCTACTTATCCAGTTCGGCATTTTTTTACCTGCTAATGTAGCAAGCTTGACAGCTCCACTTTGTTGTTGTTGTCGCAGAAGTCTTCTTTTTGCAATGCGTTCTTTTGCTTCTGCTTGAGCTTCTTCTCGCACTCTCTGTTTTTCCTTCATCCGTTGTTTTCCTTGATGAATTTGTTGGAGCATATCCTGTGTTAGTGGTAGATGATATTTTTTCAGTCGTCGACATCCACTAATCCAGTTCGGCATTTCTTCACCTGCTAATGTAGCAAGCTTGACAGCTCCACTTTGTGATAGATCACTAATCACAAATGGTCCCATCCCTCGCTTTTCAATTTTCTTCGCATGTTGCTTCAAAGTATAAACAAGTACATAATCACCTGTTTTGAACTCTTTAGTGCGCACATGCTTGTCAAAAAACTCTTTTTGTCTTCTCTTTTTAGCATAGATTGAAGCTACAGCTGTTAAGCGGAGTTCATCTAGCTTTTCAAGATCATCTATTCTTGAAGAGAGCTCATGCCCTGTCCATTCTAAGCGTTTTGCTACTCGTAGAGTTGGAATTAAAAACTCTATGGGTAGTATAGCATTTAGGCCAAACACCATGTTGTACGGTGTTGTTCCTATTGATGTTTTGTAAGCTACCCTGTATGCCCATAGTGATGAGTGTAGCTGATGATCCCAATCTGTTCTTGATTCTGACACTATTTTAGTGAGAACCGTGCATAGTGTTTTATTTGTGGCCTCAGCTTGTCCATTTGCATGTGGATGGTATAGAGTAGATTTCCTATGTATGACCATGAATTCCTCTAGCAGATATTCAATGACTTCATTCAAAAAATGTGTCCCACGATCACTGAAAATTTCTATTGGTAACCCGTAACGTACAAAAACATTCTCATACAAAAATTGTGCAGTGGTGCGTGCATCTGCTTTTTGTGTTGCCTTGGCTTCGACCCATTTTGTGAGGTAGTTCGTAGCCACAATGATATATTGGGTATGGGTGCGATATGCAGGGGGTGAGATAGGTCCCACAAAATCAATGCCCCATTCTGGAAATGTTCTTGCTCCCATCATTGGCCGTAGTGGCATCTCATCTCTTTTTATTGCCACCTTGGTGTGCTGACACGCGTCACAACGCTTTACCATCTCTTCAGCATCCATGTGCAATGTAGGCCACCATATTCCTACGGTTAAGAAAATTTTTGTCGTCTTATCGCCCTAAAAATGGCCCCCACTTATTTCGCTATGTGCATGATCTAGAATCAGCAGATATTCGCTTTCACTTGCACAGATTCTAATTTGATTTCCTTTCCTCGCTTATAGAGTTGGTTCCCAATTAATTGAAAGTCACGAGCTTCCATCTCTAAAGCTTTTTTCCTTGCTCTTGTGATGTTCTTAGGAAACGTTCTGGTGGTTAAGAAATCAATGATATATTGACTCCATGCACGTGCAATGTTTACCTGAAACAATGTGCGTGATCCACTGGTCGTTTGGCACTACATATAGTATAATTGGTAACATAAGAATGTGTGTCCGCATACATAGTTGGCCAATAAACCCCTAATTGTTTCAGTCTCTGGTGTGTTTTCATTGTTGAACAATGAAATGCACAATCCTGGACATGTACTTCTTCAAGGTAGCACTCGAATTCTTCCGGATTTATACATAATCGTAGGATTTGGTCCGATCCTAGATGATACAGCCGTCCTACTATCAATTGGAAGTTTTTTGTTTGTCGAATTGTTTGTTGTTTGGATCTGTATTCCGTATTATTAAACCCACTTCCAAAGGAAAGAATGCTAACAATTTCCTGAGACCATTTGGGTACCATTTCAACATTGAAAAGATAAGCATCTTGTATGTCATCATCTACTCCTTCAGGAGCTTTCCCGTTGTGTATCCTTGAAAGATGATCTGCTCGTAGATGGGTTTTACCTTTTTTGACCACCACTGTGAAATTAAACTCTAGCAATATAATAAACCAACGTACAAGATACAAAAGAGCTTGATGATCTGTGAAGAACACAAATTTGTTTGCGAGAAAATAATGCCGAAATTTCGTTACAGCATAAATCATTCTTAACCCTTCCCGTTCGGTGGTTGTGTAGTTCTTTTCCGCACTGTTTAACTATTGGCTTGCATAACAAACTGGAAAATCCATTGTTCCGTCTCCAGGTTGAGCCAGAATACTTTCAATGGCATATGCAAAAGCATCAATGTGAACATGAAATATCTTTTCCCAATCTGGTGCCTTCAGTACAGGTGCTAATATAAGGTTTTCCTTCAGCTTTTGGAATGAAGTTTCACACTCCTCGGTCCAATCAAAATTGACTAGCAAATGATACATAGGTTGTGCGATAACCGCATACATGTATATGAATCTTCGATAATATCCGCAGTGTCCCATGAAGGATTGCACTTGTTTCGCATTAGTAGGCCTGGGTAGGTCCACTATGACTTTGACTTTGTCTAGATCAGTGGTTATGCCATTTCTTGAGACAATGTGTCCTAAGATGCGGCCTTGCTTAACCATGAATATACACTTTTTCGGGTTAAGACAGATTCGATATGTCCTGCATTTTTCAAAGACCTTTTGAAAATGGTCAATATGTTCCTCTCATAGAAGAGAGTGTACACAAAGATCATCCATGTAAATTTCTAAGAATATTCTTTGAATGCGTGTGTCATTAACCTTTGGAAGGTAGCTGGGGCATTAGTTAAGCCAAACGGCATAACTCGATACGCATAAATTTCCCATTCTGTGGCAAACGTTTTTTTGTGTTGGTCCTCCCTTGCTATTGCCAGTTGGTTGTGTCCTGAAAATCCATCTAGAAAGGAATAATCCCGTTTCCCGGCCACTCGCTCAAGTACATGTTCTGTGATTGGCAAGGGATAATTATCCCTTATGTGGCTGCATTTACCTTTTTGAGGTTTACATACACTCGCAGTTTTCCATTCTTTTTGGGAACTACCACAATGGGTGACACCCAATGTGTATGTTCGATTTCATAGATGAATTTAGCTTCCATCAATTTATCAATCTCTTCTGTGATTTGTTTAGCATTAAGAAAAATTTGGACTCACTTAGATTCCGACAGAGTTGTCACATCATAGGTGAATCAAAAAAAGAATCTTCTAAAATATGAGGAATCTCATGGCGTGCTATATATCTGTAGAGATAGAGCTTGAAGAGGACATTCTAACTGTCAAACCTCCGCCAACTTTAGAGTTTGTTTGCAAAAATTTATCCATGCGTCCGTTTTGGTAGAGAGAGGTAAAGTCAAACTCCTTAAAGGGCCCCTTTGTGAGTCCAAATTTTGCCTAATGCAAATGTGTCATTATATGTATAAGGACGTTGTTTGCTAGGTTTTGCATACGATTTCAAAGGAATTGTATGTTGGCATATCGATGGATCAACTCCTTTGAAGTCTCTATAGGACCATGCAAACACATCTTTATACTTCTTGAGAAGTTGTGTTAGCCGTTCTTCTTCTTCAGGCTCTAAATCGTTTGCTATATAGACCGGCTGAGGCTTTTCACCTAGTTCTGCAAGGTCTATCCTTTTTGCATTTTCTGGCCCATCGTAAGATTCTTGGTTGGTTCTTTCCCTGACTGGTGGTGTCATGATGATTTTTCTCTCCTGGATAGTAAATTTCTGATAGTGTGATGGTACATTCATGTTTCCCTTTTTGGACTCCCCTTTACCATCACTATCTTCTTCAGTAGTCCATATCTCACGTAAAGACCGTTTCAGTTCTTGGTATTTCTGTTTACGCTCCAATTTGGTCCACTCTTGGTCTTTTGTTGTTTCTTTTTTTTATTTTTGGGATTTTTGTGATTTTGTTTCTGTTTTTACTTTTCGTACCTGTTTTATTTCTTCTCGCATTCTTTCCCTTCGATCTTTTGAGAATCTTCCTGATATTTGATCTTTTACACAATCCTCTGCTTTTACAAGCATCAAATAGTGAGTTTTACCTTTTATCCTGGGCATCAGGTTCTCTCTCACTTTGTTTCCTGCTCGTTTCCTCCTATAGCGTTTCTGGCGTCTAGGGTGTTGATTAGCAAAATCATAAAACTTGATATTCTCGGCTTCCCTTCCACGCTCACTTGAGGTGTCTGAACACTCATTATTTGCATCATCATTTACTTCCAGATGTTCAGAGGAGTTATAAAACTCTTCTTGTCATGGTGGTTCTATCGTCTCATCTTCTCCTGGCATAATGTTTACCATGTAGTAGGGTAGCACATCATAACTATTTGTAATGGTACAGACATCCAATGTTGCTAGTATGTGTTCCCATTCTAGAGGTTCCAAGGCATCTTCAGGGAAAGGTTTTGGAATATACTCCTTGTCCTCAATTGCTCTTTCTAAGACGCATTCCTCTCTTCTTAAGCTTCTACAATGTGAAGCTCTGCACATCCATAGCTCTTTTTGTTGCCCTAACCACACTGGGAGTTCCGATCCTGCTACTGTAGCTGAATCAAACTCTTTCACATGTGTTTTGTTCACATCTTTGTAACTATGGTCTTTCAGGTGTATTTTAGTTGTTGTCTCACCATGTCTGAGGTATATGTGGTTGTAACCCCAGTTTTGGACCATCTTTAATTGTCGCATGAATGGTCTTCCCAATATGATCTCATGATTGTTCTTTTTGTCAAAATCGACTATCGCAAATGTATGCTCATACTCGATCCTGCACGAAGTGACAATCACTTTTTCTAATAGTCCTAGAGACTTATCCATGAACCCATCTTCCAATTGAAATTTCATTCTGGTAGCTCTTAAAGCTGGTTTTCCCCATTTTTTCCAGATTTCCTTGGTAGCGATAGCAACTCCTGCTCCATTGTCAAGAATAGCTTTGGAAACTACTCGGAATTCTATTGGTAGCGTGGTGTTTCCATCTTCTCCCTCACAATACTCTCCAACCTTGTTTAATGGTACTGGCCTAGTGTTTAGTTGAGGTCTGTCCAACTCTCTGATCCCTTCCTGTAGCCTCATGGTGGGGTCTCTTACTCCAGGTTTTTCTAGGTATTTACCTACTGTGGTCCACATGTTTGGTCGTAACCTGAGGAGTTCTGCTAATGTGATTGTGCATGTCACATGTGTGGACAATAACTCAATCAATCCTTGTGAATCCATCACTTTGTTAAAAGAAAGTCTTTGAGATGGGATTGCTCTCACTTCCGACTTGGCTTCATACTCTCTTAGGTAAGAGGGTAAAGTTCTCAGCGAGTCTGGCTGGCTGTGCCCCGAACTAATTGATCATTGGCCTCCCCCTTGTGAATGTATTTCAAAGTTCATTTGTGACCTTGCCTCAAATTATTCAATAGGAGGTAAGGTTACATTCTTTTCTTTTCTCGTGCTATTCATGTGGTTACTCATCCTATTAGCCTCGTTGGCCTCACGGATTTGCTTCCACAGATCGTCTAGACTGTTACAGTCCTTACCCATTTCTACCAATGTTTTAGGCTGGACCCCGCCACTTGCCTCATTTGTTGTATTTGTCACTATGATAGGCTCTCCTCTGGACTCATAGGCATTAGTGATTCTTTCCTTTGTTTCCACATGTTTCTCTAAAGTTGGTTGGATAGGGGTTGGAGCCGGTGCCTCATGCCAATTTGCAAGTTTACCCAGCGGGTCTTTCATCAATGATTGAGTTGTTTCAATCATCCTTTTACACATTTCCAACCTTTGTTTTTCTATTTCTGCATATGGATAAGTCATCCACCTTTGCTCCTGGGTTTGGTTCTTTTTAAGTCTAGCTTCATACGCTTTTAGAAGCGCATCCAACTGCTCATTTACCTTGTCTGCCAGTAAAGATCCTCCTGATCCTGCACTTTTGGGCTCTGCTATTTCCTTGGGTGCTATGGCTGCCGTGGTGTGTGAGCTTAAGCTAGCTAGATCCTCTAACCTCTCTAATCTATCCTTTGTATGTTTCAACTCCTCGGATAGAGTTGTTTGCTCTCGTTCCTTCCTGGCTTTCATACGCGCCTTTCTAGCTTTCCAAGTGCTTCTCTGATTTTTTGTTTCTGAACTTTGGGCATCGGTTTTTGGCTCTTCAACTATGGGTTGGTTCGTCATTCTTTGAGCTTGGGCTCGTGTTACCACCTAAATAGGTATGATTGTTTCATTTTCCGACCCTCCACTGGAAGGTACTGTTTCTAGCATGTTCAAGGTGGTTTTTTCTCCTTTGCTCGGGTTTTTAAGGCAATCGGGAATCAAATGAGTAACTCCACACTCAGTGCAGTATGCATTGACTCTAATGATTTCATCATGAGGATTGTCTCTTAGGCAATGGTCTCCACCACACTTGTAGCAGGGTCCCTTGGGTTGTTGAGGTGCTCCTTGAGCTCCCCTTTGTTGGTATGCATGTCTCTATCCGCCCATGCCTCCGTTGGCTATGAACAACAATGTTCGTTCATCTAATTTATATCTCCCTTCTCATGCTGCATGTGCGGCTATTGGTGGTCCTGTACTTCCTATCATGCTCCATGGTTCTGGTGTTGAGGGTTCTTCCGGTGGAAAATAGACAGAGTTTGCCGCATATCCATTGGGATCTTCATAATATGCATGCATAGGCACCAAAGTCTTATCCTCTGATTCGGTTACGGTTGGTGTATATCTTATACCGACCGGTCGTAATCCTGGTAGGGGTGGCTGTTGCCCAACACCGGTTGTGGTCTTTCTACACCTACAAGTCCTGGTAGGTTGCCTGCTTGATACCTAGGCATCGGTGGACCTTGAGGAGACGCTACCTGAGCTTGGGGAGCGTAAGGTCTCTCTCTGACATACCCCTTGTTATAATAACATTCCTCTGTCCCATGGTTTGTCCATTTTTGTTCAATAGCACACCACTTGGGCTGTTTAGCCTAGGGTTTGGCGTACAAGTTAATCTTTTTTAGCACTTCATCTACAAGCTGCTCTTGGTTTACAGCTACTTCTTCTCTCGGTGCTATCTTAGAAGACTTGCTTCCACTTCGTTGTGAAGATGAATCGTCGTCAAGGTCCTTGAACTCCCCCTCTTTTTAGACCGCACAATTTTCCACAAGGTAAAGAGCCTCCTTGGTCAACTCATTCAACGTCGTGCTCATCTTCATATGTAAGTCTTTCTGGAGATCCGCATTCCTTAGTTCTTGGATGAATATCAGCATGAGTCTGGACTGAGTTGGTAGTTCTTCCACCGGACAGAACTTAACATATCTTTTTAGTCTTAGGGTTGCCTTTTGTACAGATTCTCCATTTTTCTATTTGAATTTATGGATTTATGAGACGGTATTATGAGCTATCCCCCTTTGTGAGAATTCCTCAATAAATTCGTCAAACACTTCCTCCATAAACTCAAAGTCTCTACGCTCTACATAGTCAAACCAAGTGGCAGCATCATCCTCTAGGGTTAGTCCAAACCCTGCAAATTGGGTAGGAAAGTCTAACACCTCTTCAGCTCTAATTACACGCACAAAGGTTGCTACATGATCTCTTGGGTCTCTGCTTCTTGTGTATTTCTTGTTTACCCATTTTTGCACTTGAGAAGGTCTAATTCTCCGATGGTCTACAAACCTCATCATTGGATCTCCACGTCCTAATCGATATGCCTCCTCAGGTCTTCTATAATAGGCTGGTTCCTCTCCCAGTGGTGCTCCTAAGCCATAATTTCTAACAGTTCTCGCCAGAGATGTTCATCTCTTCGAACTCGTTCTATGGGTGGCCCTCCAGGCTCTGTTGACCCTTGAGTCTTTGGCTTACTCTCTCCTTGATACCTTGAATAGAGTGGTGCTTCTTGCAAATCCCTTAGCCCTCGTGCGGCCTGATAACCATCTCGGTTTCGGTCTTGCTCCATTGTTGCACTCTGTCTAAGCCATGCCTGCAATGATGGCTGATTTGCTGGTTGGTCTTGGTTGTTGAATGCTTGCGGTTGGGTGGAATGTGAGGTAGCGTCATACTCATCAGAAGAGGGATTTGTCGACTTACTTGGGGTTTAGGTGGCTCTTGGCACTTCTTCAGGGGCATATGCTGATGCTCCTGGACCTGTTGCCCTTTCTACCTCCTCTGGGAGAATACGTTGGTATTTTCGCCGGTATAACAAAAACTATACCCTTCCCCATAGCAGTTTCATAAGAGAATAAGTAAAGAACCTTGTCTTTGCTTAATTCATTTATGTATGGTTCTTTGATGCGAAAGTAAGCGACTATACCCTCACTCTCATGCTTGTAGATTCCCACGTTCTCGTTATAAGTTGAAACCCTGGTTGTTTTCTTATCATACATAAAAATAGCTCCGGGCCGATCAATGTTTGGTGGCGGTTCTTGAGCTTCTGAAACCATTTTCCCTTTCGCCACGTTATCTCCATATCTGTTGTAATCTTCAGGGTTACTAACTATCAGATAGTGGTTCCCCCTTTTGTCTCGGAATCTATCTCTATCATCATAGACTCGGATTATCTCCAATCTCTAAGCTGGCCTCTCTTCAATACAAATGCACTTGCGTCCTCGATAGTCAGAATAGACTAGGGCTCCCCTCGAGTTTGTTCCCTCTAAGAAGATCACAGTGAGCTTGGAATCATTCAAAGGATTTTGGGAGGTGCTTCCTCATGGCATTGGTCCGTCATAGGTAAAACCTCCTGGCTGTTGACTACCCATCATGAAGAAAGATTTTTCTGACGAAGTGTCAATATCACTACCTTCCTCAATAATCGGTGCTAGCGGATCTAGCCTTGCCTGAGTTACACTCTCCTCGGTGGACACTAAGCTACCTTGGTCACCTGCCACCTTCTGGTCTCTAACAATGTATCTTCTTGATCTTAAATTCATCAAACTTATCAATGCAATTTATCATGAATCCAACCACTCACTTGGCAAAGGATCAATTTCCGCACAACTTCTTGCTTTGTTGCAGAATATACCTGTACACAAGCGTTAAATTTAGGCAATCGAATCAAAGCATTTATCTGCTAGAGGTTATCTTAGTAATGATTGGTATAATTGGAGAGTTAATCTCAACGACTATTGTATTTTATACAATGCTCATGTTCTGGACTAGGTCTACTACTCTGGAACTGTGCTTCCCTCGGATGTTGGTCAATTTACACGAAAAAGTCTGAATTCAGTCTTTGATCCGTCAAATGGACAAACGAGGTCCAAATTCACTTCTGAAAGAAGTTCTGGAACCCTTAAGCCAAATGGAATCTCACTATCTAAGCCCAGTCAAATTTTCTCTTTAGTAAGACCCAATAGACATCCTACGCGTAGGATGTCTCCTGCTTTGTTTTGCCTGGATTTTTGCACTATGGTTTCCCCTTGATGTGCTGAGCCTACAGCTGTTTTCACTTTTTGATTTGGACACCTATAAGCTGGTCAATGAATCAAAAATCTGTTCCGACAGCCTGTTGCTGATCTTGATCAGTCTAATCAACTCCAATTTGGACCAAAATTGACAGGAGGCTTGCCTTAGGCTATACAACACCTTGCTATGCTCACAGACAATATCTGGCTTCAATTTCTTGCTTTAGACATCCTACGCGTAGGATGTCTTTTTCATTAGAATGGCTTTAAACTCAAAGCACATGCTCCCCTTGAGTTGCTGATCACTTTGGTATACTCAAAATTTGGATTGGAGTCCAAAATCACACAGAAGACATCCTACGCGTAGGATTTCTTTTTGGCCTGTTTGACCCCAGACTTGACCCACAGTTTCCCCTTGATGTTAGTAACCCAGTGGTATGCTTAGATTTTGGTTTGGATTTCAAAAGTCCCCAATTTTAGCTGTTCTTGTTTTTTTCAGTCAAAAGTGCTAAAGTCCTCTTTGAACCCAATTTTCTCACCCAAATGAGATGAAACCCCTTTCAGTCACTCAATATATCATACAAGACATGCTCATGCAGCCATCTTATGGTTTTGGTCTCAAAATAATGCTTTGGCACAATTTGGGTAGGATGTCTGGCAATTTCAGTCTATCTGGCCTTATCCTATCAAGATATGGTCAAATTTCCACTTTCCAGTTGAAATTAGGGTAAACCCCACCTTCTGAACACATTGGTCAACTCAAAATCCCAAAATTCCCACCAGATTAGCCTGTAGACATCCTACGCGTAGGATGTCTCTTGGCTTGAAATTATTTTTTTTCCTAACAGAAATGCTTCTGATGCTCTGTAGCTCTATCAAAAACACTCACAATAACTTTTGGACTTCTCTTAGGCTTTCAAACACACTTTTGTGTCTTTTTGCGTCTTTTACAAACTTGTGATGAATTTACCAAGCAAGTATACATGCATGAAGTGCTCTAGATCCTGAATCATGATGTCCTACTTACTCTACTCCTACTTATCATGTGAAATGGTGATAATGGTGTTTTGGTTGCTTTCTGGCCTCTCCGGACTCTCAAGCTCTCCTCTCACCGCTTCTACCACTCCAACTCCTACTCAAGAACTCGACTACTACCTAAAACTATCTTGTTCTACCTAAATCTACCTAAGTCGAAGGATCTAGGCCAGACACACGCTTTCTAGACTCCCTCTAAGACCTAGAGAGTCCTCCACTCTCTGATCCTATCTAAATGTAAAACAAGAATTTTGGCAAACCAAAAATCCCTATCCTCAAGGATTAGTCTCGATCACCTACCTAAGGTTTTTGCCCCCGGCAGCGGCGCCAATGTTGAACGGATACGCCGCGACGGACGTTAGCACAGCGAGAACTCACCTAACATATAATGTCAGCTAAGGACGAAGCTCGACTCGCAGGCGCGTGGAAGCAAGCATAAGGTGTCAACCTACACTCGACCGACTCCTAACTAATTCCTACAGAGGTCTCTACCAATTGTCTAAGTCACAGCCTTCAAAAGTGCATAAGAGGAAACTTCCTACAACGCTTTCTAGAGCCGAACACCCATCAAACAATCTCGAAACACCATAGAACTTGAAGGAGACCCTACTAATACGAATAGGTCGCTCTCCCTAAGGTCTGTGAACCAAAAACCCAACCCAAAACACCCGGTGCAAAATCACGTAGGATGTCTGGCCGAAATTTGCAGGTCTTCGTTTCCGAAATCTAAAGTGCCTAATGTGTAGCTCTACTCAATGTGAACGTGTGGATATGCAGTAATGCAAAATCGGACAACGTATGCTCACCCAATCACCAGATGAAGCTCGTAGAAGGAGCTCACAAAACCAGACCGTACGCGCGCAATGTAGGTATCGACGCGTAGCTCTCGTCAGGGGCAACACGTTGCACTTCTCCGGACTCGATTCCGACCACCGGTGCATACGTAGCGTCAAGATGAAGCTCACTCTCTCTCTCTCTCTCTCTCTCTCTCTCTCTCTCTCTCTCTCTCTCGTACACAGTACGCTCACTCACAGACTTCAAACTTGTTTTTAAAAATGACAAAGGGTTTTTTCATGAAGGTCAAAAAGTAGTATATATACCTTACAATTCTCAAACCCTAAAGTTCCAAAATCAACCAACTACTCCATCTATCTGGGATACAATCTAGAAACTTCTATAAGTCCCAATATTTACAAGGTGAAAAATCAGGTTTCCTCAATAAATGAATAATTACAAAAAATGATAATCCTCCGAGTAGTTAGTTTCCGTGGGTGTGTCCAGCTTCTAACACTCACCTCTTAAATAGAAGGAGGATGAAGTCCGACATCCCTCTGTACGCATGCAGAGTAATGAGTGGAGCGATCCCGTCCTGGGGATCTGAGACAGCGAGCCCGGCTGTGATGCGGAATGCCAAGGTAAAACAACCACAGCGCCTTCACGACCAGTTTACAAAATGCAGTGAACCACTTTATTAGGATTTTAGTACTACTTATGATTTATAAGGGCCATATCCCATGGTGGATATATTCTAAAACTAGGAGGCGTGTTTTAGTAGAAGCCAGGATGTCAATTCTTATATGCAAGTACTACAATGTGTGTGTGTGTGTATCTTTTTTAACTTAAATAATAATACATACTTGAAGTTTAACATTCAAAAGACAACTGACTTCAGAGAGAGAGCAATGATAAGTACAAAAAAACCTCAGTCTTAGAATTATCTTCGTACAAAGCTTATAAGAATGAAGCCTCATTCCAGTATACAGATATCAGAAGTACTTTCCGAGAAGTATGTGTAAGTGTAATCACGTGTAGACAATTGCTTTAAGCCAAAAACTTCCAACATAAGATAGAGTCTTTACCTGCATCCATCCAAAAAAGACAACAAATACGTAGCCTTGGATGTGTTTTATAGGTATCAATGGACTATACCAGTTGTTATCCATGTCCATGTTACAACTTTTTAAACTCAAAACCATTGTCCAAGGTGCTCATGTATTCCAAATTTTATGTAAAAATGTTCTATTATCCCAAAGATTATATTTATAACTATCATCATCATCATAATAGCATACATATTATTCTAATCAGAAGGCCACTACCCTTTCTGATCCAAGCGTCTTAACCCCTATAACAACTCATTAGTCATTTGAGTATTACTTTGACAGATTTGTAAAGCTCCACTTCCTCTTGCTTTTTAAGTATATGAAGCCATAAAGTAACCAAAAATAAAATAAAATAGATATATAGAAAATTCCATTAATAGTTAAGAGTATTAAACTCGCCTCTGTTATCAAGACAAATTTTGAATAATATATGCCCATTAGGGTTTATGGAATCCAACCTACCTTAGCTTGTATGCCAAATGGGAAGAAAAAATACATTAGTTTCATTCCTCTTAGTTTCAAAAAATTATTTTGCTTTACTAATTAGCATACAAAGTGAAAACCTCCCTTGTATAAACATGGTATCAGCCAGATTGACGATCGAACATCAAACCACAAAGTATAAAGAACAGTCGCCCTTTGGGGCTAGTCTCATAGACTATACCCTAACTTGTGGATGCCAAAAGATGTAATGTAGCACCCCATCAAAACAATGTATACAGGCAAAATGTAGAGAATTTATTGGTAGAGTTCTATCATAAACACAGTAATAACAAGCATCATAATGTGCCATAGTTGCCGACATAAAGCAGGTTTTATCAAAAAATTGTTAACGCATGGGTCCTTAATATATTAAACCAAGGAGTAATACATTTTTACCACCATGACTTATTAGCCATAAAAACTTCCTGATATGGTACTCAATTCTAGGAGAGCCAGTGTAACACGCCTCTGTGCAACCTATATCATGTCAAAGGAAACAACACTATGTAGACAACTAGTACCAACAAAAAATCCAAAACAATATGCTTTCGAGCCAGAACCCCCCATCCCCCATTTTTTAATGAACAATATGCGTTCGCGGTACGACATCTCAACACTTTATGAATCACTAGAGTAATGTTTTAACAGGCCAGGCGGTATCCTTTGTACAGCAAACCAATCAACAAATATCCCATACCCCCAAAACCTAAGGTGCCAACTCATTTTTAAAAAAAAACAATGAAGCTGATCTCTCAGAACCGAAAACACTAGCAGGATCAATAAACCATAGTCTAACCATACCAAGTGTTATACCATTCAACCATTTAGTGCCACAAAGGTGGGAAGAAAAGGTACAAGTCTAGGCTTGTGGTAAAAGGGTTCTCTCAAAAGAAAGGTATTGACTTCAATGAAATATTTTCTCCTGTTGTAAAAATGAACTTAATTAGGCTTGTCTTAAGCCTTGTGGCTGCTCATGATCTAAATCTTGAGCAAATGGATGTAAATACGGCATTCCCTCACGGTGACTTAGAGGAGGAAATTTACATGCTTCAACCAAAGGGCTACGAAGTAAAAGGTAAGGAGAAAATGGTTTGCAGATTAAAGAAGTGCTTGTATGGTTTAAAGCAAGCATCAAGAAAATGGTACTTGAAGTTTGATCAATGGATGTTAGATCATGGATTCAGCCTGGGGGATTCACTCTATATACAAAATGGGACGCCACCTGCGAGCTGGCAGCTTTATAAAACCCCTATATACGACTCATATTAGAGAATATGACCCCCCTTTCTACGCTTATACGATAATCAATGTAGAAAACTATCATACCCCTATTTTACATATAAAATGTAGGTCTCACATGATCTAACTGAGTAAAACTAGTCAAAGCGCATGTAGCATAGTGATTGGCAACGTACAAAGGAACCACTTCTGTTGATAACTAGATGTACCCTCAATGTGTCTTAGTTTGACTTTCAAACTATGTGCCCGTTCATCCTGCACTCTAGCTACTCGTCCAATTTGGACCCATCTAAATTACTCAAAAAACATGATTATAAAGTTGTGTTAGGTTCTCTGTGTAAATTTACATCTATACAATCTCTTTATAGCTTTCATCCCTCAACAAATGAACTATAATCACAAAACAAGCAATTGATACAATGCAGTGCTAGTTCTTGCATATATATTTGTAGCTATTAACTCACAAGTTTGAGGGAAGACTCTTTTGGGAAGCCATGATTTTGAAACACAAAAACTTCCTCTCATCCCCCCCCCCCCTAAATATGATACCCCTTCCCTTATTTTTAAACTTGGGAGATAAATTATTAGGGGCCTGTCCCCTAACTTATACGCTTATGTAGCTTGTAAAAAAACCCCCTCCCCTGCACTTACATGGTGCGGTAAGTTTTCCATGGTGAATCCCCCGGGGGATTCAGAAGATGCAACTCAGATCATTGTTTCTACACGAAGAATTTGGGAGATGGGAAGTTCATCATCCTAATGTTATATGTTGATGACATGTTGATTGCAAGTGCTAACATGCAGGAAATCAAAGACCTAAAAGAAGAATGCTCTAAATCTTTTTCAATGAAATATCTAGGTGCTGCAAAGAGGATACTTGGTATGAAGATATCAAGGGAAAGGACAAAGAAGACAATAAAGCTATCTCAAGAGGATTACATCAAGAAGGTACTAGAAAGGTTTGCAATGCAAAATGCAAAAACGTTTTCTACACCTTTGGCTGGTCACTTTAAACTAACCAAGGATATGTGTCCAAAGACACAAGAGGAGATAGCCTATATGTCTAAAGTTCCATATGCTGTAGTGGTAGGTTCTCTTATGTATGCTATGGTATGGACAAGGCCAGACATTGCACATGCAGTGGGAGTTGGACAACCCAGGTAAAGAGCATTGGCAAGCTGTGAAGTGGATACTTAGGTATCTGAAAGGGACAACAACAAATGCTTTGCATTTTGGAGGAACTAATATTTTTCTGGAAGGGTATGCTGATGCAGATATGGCAGGTGACAAAGATACTCAAAGGAGCACTACTAGCTATGTCTTCACGGTTGGAGGCACAGTAGTAAGTTGGGCTTCAAAGCTGCAGAAAGTGGTCTCACTTTCTACCACAGAAGTAGAGTACATAGCAATGAGACGAAGGCAAGCAAAGAAATTATGTGGCTTCATAGATTCTTAGAAGAGCTTGGATTTAAACAAGACAACTGTGTCTTGTACAGTGATAGCCAAAGCGCTATCCATTGAAGAACTTAGCCTTTCATTCAAGGACAAAGCACATTGAGGTGAGATATCACTTCATACGCACTCTTTTGGAAGAGGGCCAGCTAAAGCTAGGAAAGGTGCATACAAGTGAAAGTCTTGCAGACATGTTTATAAAGGTGGTCAACAAGGAGAAGTTAAGCTTTTGCTCATCTTTAATCGGCATTCAAGGATAAGAAGCCAGGATGGAAAGCAGTCACAGGTTTGGTTTGGAGATCAATCTCCAAGTGAGAGATCGTTAAGTATGGAGCCTGATTTGCCCCTTGTAGTTTTCTATATTAAAAACGCATTTGTAAGGACCCCGTTATGAGGAGAAGCCATCGTGCGTGAAGAAAAATCACTCGTCGAAAACCAAAATTTTCATGCCCAGTCTTGAGCCCAAATATGACGCAGGAATATTATGGCTAGACGGCAGCCGAAAAGTGGTCGAAAAACGATCGGCCAGTTGGTTGGTTGGCCGGTGGCCAGTAGTCAATGGCCGGTGAGCCGGTGGCCGAATTCAAAAGCGGACTTGTCTTCTCAAGAGCGGCCACACATGGGTGGATTGGAGGGTCCGATTTGGACTTATCTACACAAGGGCAGCTACACATGGCTGCCTCTCATGAGAGAGGGCAGCCCTTTTGGCCTATAAAAGGAGGCCATTTCTACATATATTTCATAGTGTGAAGTTGATGCAACAAGGTGGGTGTGAGGTGGAGAGAGTGAAGCATTAGGAAATTTCAGAGGTCATTTGGAGGGCCATATGAAGAGAGAGAAAAATAGAGCGTGTCCAATGAGCACGAAGGCTACGTTACGTAGGAAAGTACGTGGAAAGACTCAAAAAATAGGAAAATAGCATAAAACTTTCACGAATCTAGGATTGTAGCATCGTAATTTCCTTCCTTTTACCGAGATTTTAGGTGCTTGCATGTGGTCCCACTTCTGATATTCTCTTATGGTCATTAACGTACTGGAGGGTGACCATTAAGCCCGCACAAGATATTGGAATTCTAAAACACTTTCCCTCCATTAGAATGCTTTCAAAGTGAATCTCCCTCCACTAAAGCTTTTCTCTGAGAGCTATGGCTTCCACGTCTTCTCGCCCAAGAAGCTCCAGGTGTTTACTGTCTCTCACACCAACAACCAACAGCTGCACTTTGCCTAGAAGGCCAAGTAGTAGCATATCCTCAATTACAATATCAACTTCAATAAGTGCAGAGAACCAATGGGTTGGACAATGGATAAACAAAGGTTCATGGGTCCTCATGCAACCAAGAAGACCCAAGAGGTCTAGTGGTATCAACGTTTACCGCTCAGCATGGAAGGTTAGAGTGTTGGATTTCAAAGTTGAAATCGGCAAAAGATCTGTAAAGGAAGTTCTTGTTCATCATGTGTTTACCCATCCAGAGGTGATAGCAAACGGTGGAAATGTATCAGATATACATCAACCACGTTGCAATTGTAAGTACTCTTGACATGTGAACTTACTGATACTCTCATTACAACTTTTCTTATATATTTTGCAATGTTTCTCCCGCTTGTTATGAGCAATGTCTCCATTCTTCACAACTCAATTACATTAGATTTGTCATTTTTACTTATTGATACTCTTAGTTTAACTCTTCTTATATGTATTGTAGATGTTTATCCCTCTTCTTATGAGCAATGGGAGCCTGTGGAGTGCATAATAGGCCTCTTTCATGTTGTTCATGCCCACATTGGTTCTCTACAGTATTCAGGGAGGAGCAGCAAAAGACTGGCTGATGAGGGAATATTTTTTTATGACCACTTCTACCAACTCAGCTCAGGGAATAAGAATGGCATGTTGGTGAAAGTGCCTCTACCAACCGATTGGAACACTGTGGACTGGCCAGTTCTCGAGGAAACAATGGTGGAGGCAATGCGAAGTAAGCTCTACAAGGATATACAGAGGTCTCTACGTAGCTCTATTCCCACCAAACTGGTTAGAATTGCAAACTTTTGTCCTGTTGCACTCTTCATAGAGTTGTTTCATAGCTACAACATCCGTGTTACGAAAACTATGTTCATGTGCAAGTCATTTCAGCAGTCATCCTGTGACAAACTTCTTGACAGAGGATGGTATGTAAAGGAAGAGATTGGTTTACAGTGCGAGGTCGCGCTTGATACTCTAGTTGTCAAGTACATGATTGCAAGCCAATCACTGTTACTCTCGTTTTGGTATATGCGATCACAAATGCTCAATGGTAAGTACATTCCTATGGACCAGGTTTTTGCAGGTTTGGAAGATAATCCTGCTGTGGATGTGGAAGTGATTGATAAAGAGCATGGCCTACTGTTGGTGGTTACAATAAGGGAGCTATGCAGTCTTCAGCATTTGCGGCATGACATAATTAAAGAGTCAATGGACAGGGACCTATCATATTTTTCCTTTTTCCTAGCTGGCCGTAAGGTGATGCGGCGAAGGGAAAAAGATATTTTGTGCAAAGAGTTGGATGGTCGGGTTGAAGTAGTGTCAATGTAACATATATTCTTGTGAACCCAAGTGTATACAAATGACTTTCAATACATGAAGTTTATTGAGCTCATTTGTCAATTGTGCCCTGTGAAAAAGTGTGCTTGAAATACATTTCTTTACCATGTCAAATCTCTCTCTCTCTCTCTCTCTCTCTCTCTCTCTCTCTCTCTCTCTCTCAATGTTAGACAAGACAAAGACATGATAGAAGAGTCATCTTAATTCATTAGAAAGTAAAAACTCGTCCGTGAACAATGGACTGAGATACAATTTCTGTAAGTATGGAATCAGAATGTCTTCAAGGTAAAAATCGAAGGAATGCCCCTCGAAAGAAGGTGGTGAGATAGTTGTTCCCAGCGGATTTAGTTCTCCCTTTTCAGGAGCATTATCAATCAGTAGTGTATTAGTTGCATCAAAGGGTACACCGATTTGGCTAAACGGTTTGCACAAAAGAGGTAAGTGTGGTTTTTTAGGGTGGTAGTGGCCCTCAATGGTAACGCATTTTCTTTGATCATACAAAAAGGCAAAATCTGACGTGTGAGCGTCGCATACACTGCAAACTATTGTAACTAGTGGCGACAAGTTTTGCCTTTGCATTGAAGACCATATGGCAACTCTGAAGCGCGGAAGAAGAAACTGAATAAATTCCTTGGTTCCTGGATGAACCACGACTCGACAAGTTCCCATCCGAAACGTTTGCAAATCCTCAAAGGGTTATGTGTCACCGAGAGGCACGCGCATCAACAGCAATCCATTGACGTACAAGATAATCAACCTTTGTAAAAGTTGACAAGTACATATAAGTAGTTAGAAGCTGAACATATTTTGCCATACTTGAATAGACATTACCGGAACAACCGTATCTACAAGTAGCAAGGGTCCATACTGGGTCTCTGTAGTGTTGATGTCGTTGTTGCTCTCCTCTGCTTTAGCTTCATCATTCACATCTTCATCAGGGGTCTCCCCCATGGCTCTTTCTGCCTCATTCAAGGTTTCCTCCAAGGTCTTTTCCTCTCCCTCGGTTGACCGGCTTGCCTCATACATCCTTGCCTGATCCATATCAGTTTGCTCATCCCTAGGCCTGCTTTCCTCATCCATATCCTTTTGCTCATCTATACGCCTGCTTTCCTCATCTTGGGTTTCAGCCATAGGATCTTTTGGCTCCTCCACTGGCTGACTTGGCTCTTTCATTGTCTCCTCTGGTTGTACACTAGCACCTTCCATATGCTCATTTGACCTTTCCTC